>NW_021822967.1:0-72500 GCF_901001165.1 Salmo trutta
TCCTCCTCCTAAACTAACCCAGAGTCCCCTCCTCCTCCTAAACTAACCCAGAGACCCCTCCTCCTCCTAAACTAACCCAGAGTCCTCCTCCTCCTAAACTAACCCAGAGTCCCCTCCTCCTCCTAAACTAACCCAGAGTCCCCTCCTCCTCCTAAACTAACCCATAATCCCCTCCTCCTAAACTAACCCAGAATCCCCTGCTCCTAAACTTACCCAGAATCCCCTGGTTATTACCATGATAGAACAAGAGAACTGCAGCCTGCCTCCTGGACACGTGAGACTAAGTTTCAGTTGATTTATTCACAGATAAAACTGAAGAAATCTGGCTGTGTCCCATAGGACAGCCATAGGGCCCTGGTCTAAAGTAGTGCACTATATAGGGAATAGGGTTCTATAGGGCCCTGGTCTAAAGTAGTACACTATATAGGGAACAGGGTTCTATAGGGCTCTGGTCTAAAGTAGTGCACTATATAGGGAATAGGGTTCTATAGGGTTCTGGTCTAAAGTAGTGCACTATATGGGGAATAGGGTTCTATAGGGCCCTGGTCTAAAGTAGTGCACTATATAGGGAATAGGGTTCTATAGGGCCCTGGTCTAAAGTAGTGCACTATATAGGGAATAGGGTTCTATAGGGCTCTGGTCTAAAGTAGTGCACTATATAGGGAATAGGGTTCTATAGGGCCCTGGTCTAAAGTAGTGCACTATATAGGGAATAGGGTTCTATAGGGCCCTGGTCTAAAGTAGTGCACTATATAGGGAATAGGGTTCTATAGGGTCCTGGTCTAAAGTAGTGCACTATATAGGGAATAGGGTTCTATAGGGCCCTGGTCTAAAGTAGTGCACTATATAGGGAATAGGGTTCTATAGGGCCCTGGTCTAAAGTAGTGTACTATATAGGGAATAGGGTTCTATAGGGCCCTGGTCTAAAGTAGTACACTATATAGGGAATAGGGTTCTATAGGGCCTGGTCTAAGTAGTGCACTATATAGGGAATAGGGTTCTATAGGGCCCTGGTCTAAAGTAGTGCACTATATAGGGAATAGGGTTCTATAGGGCTCTGGTCCAAAGTAGTGCACTATATAGGGAATAGGGTTCTATAGGGCCCTGGTCTAAAGTAGTGCACTATATAGGGAGTAGGGTTCTATAGGGCCCTGGTCTAAAGTAGTGCACTATATAGGGCCCTGGTCTAAAGTAGTGCACTATATAGGGAATAGGGTTCTATAGGGCCCTGGTCTAAAGTAGTGCACTACTTTACTGTGGTTCAGTATGAACACATCTAAGTGGAAGGAGCTAGAAGCAAGAGAGAAAGAGAGAACTCTTCTGAACTCCAAAGAGATGAGAGGAGATAGGAGAACAGGGGAGAGGAGAGGAGGGGAGAGGAGAGCAGGGGAGAGGAGAGCAGGGGAGAGGAGAGCAGGGGAGAGGAGAGCAGGGGAGAGGAGAGCAGGGGAGAGGACAAGAGGGCAGGGAGAGGAGGGGCAGGGGAGAGGAGAGGAGAGCAGGGGAGAGGAGAGGAGAGCAGGGGAGGGGGAGAGGAGAGGAGAGCAGGGGAGAGGAGGGCAGAGGAGAGGAGGGCAGGGGAGAGGAGGGCAGGGGAGAGGAGGGCAGGGCAGGGGAGAGGAGAGCAGGGGAGGGGAGGGCAGGGGAGAGGAGAGCAGGGGAGAGGAGGGCAGGGGAGAGGAGAGGAGGGGAGAGGAGAGCAGGGACGAGGAGATGCAGGGGAGGGCGATCGGCAGGGGAGAGGAGGGCAGGGCAGGGGAGCGGAGAGGAGAGGCAGGGGAGGGGAGGGGCAGGGGAGAGGAGAGCAGAGGAGAGGAGGGGATTTGAGGAGAGGAAGGGGAGGAGGAGAGGAGAGCAGGGGAAGGAGAACACTGGTACTACTCTGGTCAGGAAAACATGGGCGGAGAGAGGAGCAACAAAGTGGTCCTACACAAGCCTAGGTACTCTCAGGAAGTGTGTGCATTAGTAGGTACACACACACACACACACACACACACACACACACACACACACGCACACACGCGGTAAGTGTGATTGCCCAGCTCCACTGCCGACTGGTAGGAACTTTCAGAAGCAGCAATAACAACTCAACAACCCCTCCTCAGTTTAAGAGCCAGAGTCAAATAAAAATGGGCCATAAGGACCCTTTCATGACTTCTGAAAGCAGCTCTGTGTGAGGGAGGCGCTGGGAGGTCAGAGAGGCTGTGTGAGGGAGGCGCTGGGAGGTCAGAGAGGCTGGGAGGGAGGCGCTGGGAGGTCAGAGAGGCTGTGTGAGGGAGGCGCTGGGAGGCCAGAGAGGCTGTGTGAGGGAGGCGCTGGGAGGCCAGAGAGGCTGTGAGGCCAGAGAGGCTGGGAGGCCAGAGAGGATGTGTGAGGGAGAAGCTGGGAGGCCAGAGAGGCTGTGTGAGGGAGGCGCTGGGAGGCCAGAGAGGCTGTGTGAGGGAGGCGCTGGGAGGTCAGAGAGGCTGTAGGAGGGAGGCGCTGGGAGGTCAGAGAGGCTGGGAGGCCAGAGAGGCTGGGAGGCCAGAGAGGCTGGGAGGCCAGAGAGGATGTGTGAGGGAGAAGCTGTGAGGCTGTGTGAGGGAGGCGCTGGGAGGTCAGAGAGGCTGTGTGAGGGAGAAGCTGGGAGGCCAGAGAGGCTGGGAGGCCAGAGAGGCTGGGAGGCCAGAGAAGCTGGGAGGCCAGAGAGGCTGGGAGGCCAGAGAGGCTGGGAGGCCAGAGAGGATGTGTGAGGGAGAAGCTGTGAGGCTGTGTGAGGGAGGAGCTGGGAGGCCAGAGAGGCTGGGAGGCCAGAGAGGCTGGGAAGCCAGAGAGGATGTGTGAGGGAGAAGCTGTGTGAGGGAGAAGCTGTGAGGCTGTGTGAGGGAGAAGCTGGGAGGCCAGAGAGGCTGTGTGAGGGAGAAGCTGTGAGGCTGTGTGAGGGAGAAGCTGTGAGGCTGTGTGAGGGAGAAGCTGGGAGGCTGTGTGAGGGAGGAGCTGGGAGGCTGTGTGAGGGAGGAGCTGGGAGGCCAGAGAGGCTGTGTGAGGGAGGAGCTGGGAGGCCAGAGAGGCTGTGTGAGGGAGAAGCTGGGAGGCCAGAGAGGCTGTGTGAGGGAGGAACTGGGAGGCCAGAGAGGCTGTGCGAGGGAGGAGATCAGAGAGGCTGTGTGAGGGAGAAGCTGTGAGGCTGTGGGAGGGAGAAGCTGGGAGGCTGTGTGAGGGAGAAGCTGGGAGGCCAGAGAGGCTGTGTGAGGGAGGAACTGGGAGGCCAGAGAGGCTGTGTGAGGGAGAAGCTGGGAGGCCAGAGAGGCTGTGTGAGGGAGAAGCTGGGAGGCCAGAGAGACTGTGGGAGGGAGAAGCTGGGAGGCCAGAGAGGCTGTGGGAGGGAGAAGCTGGGAGGCCAGAGAGGCTGTGGGAGGGAGGAACTGGGAGGCCTAACAGCATATCATTGGGTCATTCCAGGCCTGTACGCCAGGAAGCAGGAAGCTCTAACAGCCTATCATATCATTGGGTCATTCCAGGCCTGTACACCAGGAAGCAGGAAGCTCTAACAGCCTATCATATCATTGGGTCATTCCAGGCCTGTACGCCAGGAAGCAGGAAGCTCTAACAGCCTATCATATCATTGGGTCATTCCAGGCCTGTACACCAGGAAGCAGGAAGCTCTAACAGCCTATCATATCATTGGGTCATTCCAGGCCTGTACACCAGGAAGCAGGAAGCTCTAACAGCCTATCATATCATTGGGTCATTCCAGGCCTGTACACCAGGAAGCTCTAACAGCCTATCATATCATTGGGTCATTCCAGGCCTGTACGCCAGGAAGCAGGAAGCTCTAACAGCCTATCATATCATTGGGTCATTCCAGGCCTGTACGCCAGGAAGCAGGAAGCTCTAACAGCCTATCATATCATTGGGTCATTCCAGGCCTGTACACCAGGAAGCAGGAAGCTCTAACAGCCTATCATATCATTGGGTCATTCCAGGCCTGTACACCAGGAAGCTCTAACAGCCTATCATATCATTGGGTCATTCCAGGCCTGTACACCAGGAAGAAGGAGAGGAAGAGAGACACAGAGAGGAGGCCTGTGAACGACTGGTTCAGTCTACATGAAGCCTGGTTCAGTCTACATGAAGCCTGTGAACGACTGGTTCAGTCTACATGAAGCCTGGTTCAGTCTACATGAAGGCTGTGAACGGCTGGTTCAGTCTACATGAAGCCTGGTTCAGTCTACATGAAGGACAAAATGGTTTGTGTTACTGGAAGACAGAGACAGTAACAGTCGTGGACTCAGCAGTCCACAGCGTTCTGCGGGGACAGACGACTCATGAGGAGAGAGACAGGGATGGTCAATTAATGACAGTGGATTGATCCTTTATCCCTCGTGAGCTACGGAGAGTCCTCGAGGAGTTTCTAACTCTATTCCCCGTCAGGAGGGACTCAGGGAAGAGGACTGTACCATTACTAGTCACCCTCTCAACACAGATGGTCTTCATTAACCTGTCTCTCCTACTACAGAATCAGTCTCCCCTGAGGGGCTGGTCTTCATTAACCTGTCTCTCCTACTACAGAATCAGTCCCCCTGAGGGGCTGGTCTTCATTAACCTGTCTCTCCTACTACAGAATCAGTCTCCCCTGAGGGTCTGGTCTTCATTAACCTGTCTCTCCTACTACAGAATCAGTCTCCCCTGAGGGGCTGGTCTTCATTAACCTCTCTCTCCTACTACAGAAACAGTCTCCCCTGAGGGGCTGGTCTTCATTAACCTGTCTCTCCTACTACAGAATCAGTCTCCCCTGAGGGGCTGGTCTTCATTAACCTGTCTCTCCCTACAGAATCAGTCTCCCCTGAGGGGCTGGTCTTCAATTAACCTGTCTCTCCTACTACAGAATCAGTCTCCCTGAGGGGCTGGTGTTCATAACCTGTCTCTCCTACTACAGAATCAGTCTCCCCTGAGGGGCTGGTCTTCATTAACCTGTCTCTCCTACTACAGAATCAGTCTCCCCTGAGGGGCTGGTCTTCATTAACCTGTCTCTCCTACTACAGAATCAGTCTCCCCTGAGGGGCTGGTCTTCATTAACCTGTCTCCTACTACAGAATCAGTCCCCTGAGGGGCTGGTCTTCATTAACCTGTCTCTCCTACTACAGAATCAGTCTCCCTGAGGGGCTGGTCTTCATTAACCTGTCTTCCTACTACAGAATCAGTCTCCCCTGAGGGGCTGGTCTTCATTAACCTGTCTCTCCTACTACAGAATCAGTCTCCCCTGAGGGGCTGGTCTTCATTAACCTGTCTCTCCTACTACAGAATCAGTCTCCCCTGAGGGGCTGGTCTTCATTAACCTGTCTCTCCTACTACAGAATCAGTCTCCCCTGAGAGACAGCTGGTTGTGTACCATCTCCAGGTCGTAAAGTCCCTCCACGTCTCCAGGACAATACCCAGGCTGCCCCAGGACAATGCCTAGGCCGGAGCCTGCTGAGTGGGTCACTGGAAGAGCTCTATTCCTCTCTCCCAGGGTTGGTCCTGGGACCATGGCAACCTGTGCTATCCCAGGGTCCCGCTGGGTTGGCGACATGAACACTGACAAGGGGCTGCTATTAAATCAGGGGTAGAGAGGTGGGGTGGACGATGAGACATGAGGTATACAGGGAACAGAGACAGGACAACAGACTGGACCAATTACCTTAAAGGAGGTGACTGACTATGTCTCTGTCTCTCTCTCTGTCTCTCTCTCTCTCTGTCTCTCTCTGTCTGTCTCTGTCTGTCTCTCTCTCTCTGTCTGTCTCTCTCTGTCTGTCCACCATTTCTTTGGTAGAACAAACAGCACCCAGGTGGTCCGGACACCCGACCTGTCCTGCTAACTCTGGCCTGGTGTCTCCACGTCCCAGACAGTAACTGACCTGGCGTCTCCACGTCCCAGACAGTAACTGACCTGGTGTCTCCACGCTGGTGTCTCCACGTCCCAGACAGTAACTGACCTGGCGTCTCCACGTCCCAGACAGTAACTGACCTGGCGTCTCCACGTCCCAGACAGTAACTGACCTGGTGTCTCCACGTCCCAGACAGTAACTGACCTGGCGTCTCCACGCTGGTGTCTCCACGTCCCAGACAGTAACTGACCTGGCGTCTCCACGTCCCAGACAGTAACTGACCTGGCGTCTCCACGTCCCAGACAGTAACTGACCTGGCGTCTCCACGTCCCAGACAGTAACTGACCTGATGTCTCCACGTCCCAGACAGTAACTGACCTGGTGTCTGACTAGCCACTGAGCCAGACTAGCCACTGAGCCAGACTAGCCACTGAGCCAGACTAGCCACTGAGCCAGACTAGCCACTGAGCCAGACTAGCCACTGAACCAGACTAGCCACTGAGCCAGACTAGTCACTGAACCAGACTAGCCACTGAGCCAGACTAGTCACTGAACCAGACTAGTCACTGAACCAGACTAGCCACTGAGCCACTGAACCAGACTAGTCACTGAACCAGACTAGCCACTGAGCCACTGAACCAGACTAGCCACTGAGCCAGACTAGTCACTGAACCAGACTAGTCACTGAACCAGACTAGTCACTGAACCAGACTAGTCACTGAGCCAGACTAGTCACTGAACCAGACTAGTCACTGAGCCAGACTAGCCACTGAGCCAGACTAGCCACTGAGCCAGACTAGCCACTGAACCAGACTAGCCACTGAACCAGACTAGTCACTGAACCAGACTAGTCACTGAACCAGACTAGCCACTGAACCAGACTAGTCACTGAGCCACTGAACCAGACTAGCCACTGAACCAGACTAGCCACTGAGCCACTGAACCAGACTAGCCACTGAGCCACTGAACCAGACTAGCCACTGAACCAGACTAGCCACTGAACCAGACTAGTCACTGAGCCACTGAACCAAGGCCACGAGCCACTGAACCAGACTAGCCACTGAACCAGACTAGCCACTGAGCCACTGAACCAGACTAGCCACTGAACCAGACTAGCCACTGAACCAGACTAGCCACTGAGCCAGACTAGCCACTGAACCAGACTAGCCACTGAACCAGACTAGCCACTGAACCGGACTAGCCACTGAACCAGACTAGTCACTGAACCAGACTAGCCACTGAACCAGACTAGCCACTGAACCAGACTAGCCACTGAACCAGACTAGCCACTGAACCAGACTAGTCACTGAACCAGACTAGTCACTGAACCAGACTAGCCACTGAACCAGACTAGTCACTGAGCCACTGAACCAGACTAGCCACTGAACCAGACTAGCCACTGAGCCACTGAACCAGACTAGCCACTGAGCCACTGAACCAGACTAGCCACTGAACCAGACTAGCCACTGAACCAGACTAGTCACTGAGCCACTGAACCAGACTAGCCACTGAGCCACTGAACCAGACTAGCCACTGAACCAGACTAGCCACTGAGCCACTGAACCAGACTAGCCACTGAACCAGACTAGCCACTGAACCAGACTAGCCACTGAGCCAGACTAGCCACTGAACCAGACTAGCCACTGAACCAGACTAGCCACTGAACCGGACTAGCCACTGAACCAGACTAGTCACTGAACCAGACTAGCCACTGAACCAGACTAGCCACTGAACCAGACTAGCCACTGAACCAGACTAGTCACTGAGCCACTGAACCAGACTAGCCACTGAACCAGACTAGCCACTGAGCCACTGAACCAGACTAGCCACTGAGCCACTGAACCAGACTAGCCACTGAACCAGACTAGTCACTGAACCAGACTAGTCACTGAGCCACTGAACCAGACTAGCCACTGAACCAGACTAGCCACTGAACCAGACTAGCCACTGAACCAGACTAGCCACTGAACCAGACTAGCCACTGAACCAGACTAGCCACTGAACCAGACTAGCCACTGAACCAGACTAGCCACTGAACCAGACTAGTCACTGAGCCTAATCTCCAGATCAGAGTGAGAGGAGGGGGAAGACAGACCAGGCTCTGTTTGCTGTGGGCCACTCATTCCACACATGGCCCGCCTGCTTTGCTGCACCCCTCCACCCCATCTCCCCCCCCCCCCATCCCTCCCTCCACTCACCTTGGAAGGCTGCTACGTTCCTGGAGATGAGGAACTTGAGGCTGGCGGAGGAGGTCTGGAGGAGGTTCTGAACATCCCGCCGGGCCGCCACCTGGTACTTGTCCTCCATCTTCTTAGTACAGCATGTCAGGTTCCTGGACTGGCACACCTGGAGGTCCGAACCTGGAGGGGAATAAATTACTGTTACTCCGTTGTTATGCCACATTACATGAACAGGTCTTGTGATCATAGAGAGAGAGAAAGGGTTCTGGAACATTAGGTCTTCCATTGTGATCATAGAGAGAGAGAGAGTTCTAGAACATTAGGTATTCCATTGTGATCATAGAGAGAGAGAGAGGGTCTGGAACATTAGGTCTTCCATTGTGATCATAGAGAGAGAGAGGGTTCTAGAACATTAGGTCTTCCATTGTGATCATAGAAAGAGAGAGAGAGGGTTCTGGAACATTAGGTCTTCCATTGTGATCATAGAGAGAGAGAGAGAGAGTTCTGGAACATTAGGTCTTCCATTGTGATCATAGAGAGAGAGAGAGAGAGGGTTCTAGAACATTAGGTCTTCCATTGTGATCATAGAGAGAGAGAGAGAGAGAGAGAGAGAGAGAGAGTTCTGGAACATTAGGTCTTCCATTGTGATCATAGAGAGAGAGAGAGAGGGTTCTAGAACATTAGGTATTCCATTGTGATCATAGAGAGAGAGAGAGAGAGTTCTGGAACATTAGGTCTTCCATTGTGATCATAGAGAGAGTTCTGGAACATTAGCTCTTCCATTGTGATCATAGAGAGAGAGAGAGAGTTCTGGAACATTAGGTCTTCCATTGTGATCATAGAGAGAGAGAGAGAGAGAGAGAGGGTTCTGGAACATTAGGTCTTCCATTGTGATCATAGAGAGAGAGGGTTCTGGAACATTAGGTCTTCCATTGTGATCATAGAGAGAGAGAGAGGGTTCTGGAACATTAGGTCTTCCATTGTGATCATAGAGAGAGAGAGAGGGTTCTGGAACATTAGGTCTTCCATTGTGATCATAGAGAGAGAGAGAGAGAGTTCTGGAACATTAGGTCTTCCATTGTGATCATAGAGAGAGAGAGAGAGGGTTCTGGAACATTAGGTCTTCGATTGTGATCATAGAGAGAGAGAGGGTTCTAGAACATTAGGTCTTCCATTGTGATCATAGAGAGAGAGAGAGGGTTCTGGAACATTAGGTCTTCCATTGTGATCATAGAGAGAGAGAGAGAGGGTTCTGGAACATTAGGTCTTCCATTGTGATCATAGAGAGAGAGAGAGAGGGTTCTGGAACATTAGGTCTTCCATTGTGATCATAGAGAGAGAGAGAGAGTTCTGAGAGACACAGAGCCCCTACAGACGTCACATAAGAGATAAAAACCACATGAATAACTGATCTCAGTCCAAGACACAGGGCCCCTACAGACATCACATAAGAGATAAATTCCCTGTAGCTCAGTTGGTAGAGCATGGTGTTGCAACGCCAGGGTTGTGGGTTCGATTCCATGGGGGGCTGATCTCAGTCCAAGACACAGACAGCATCACTGAGCTGTCAGTAGCGCCACTGTCTGAGGCTCATCATAATTGTCTCTTCTATCGAGCCACCTTGCATGATACTGGACGACACCCCCTTCGCCACGTCCACACAGACGGTCTACTGGACGACGCCCCCTTCGCCACGTCCACACAGACGGTCTACTGGACGACGCCCCCCTTCGCCACGTCCACACAGACGGTCTACTGGACGACGCCCCCCTTCGCCACGTCCACACAGACGGTCTACTGGACGACGCCCCCTTCGCCACGTCCACACAGACGGTCTACTGGACGACGCCCCCTTCGCCACGTCCACACAGACGGTCTACTGGACGACGCCCCTTCGCCACGTCACAAGACGGTTACTGGACGACGCCCCCCTTCGCCACGTCCACACAGACGGTCTACTAGACGACGTCCCCTTCGCCACGTCCACACAGACGGTCTACTGGACGACGCCCCCTTCGCCACGTCCACACAGACGGTCTACTGGACGACGCCCCCCTTCGCCACGTCCACACAGACGGTCTACGTGTTGAAACAAGCCCAGGGGCAGGAGGAGTTATGCAGAAAGGCAGATTAGTGTGAAATCATGAGTCGTCGTCGTTATCACTTCGACAGGTGGCGTCCAACATTTACCACGCCGTGTAAAGCTGCCGGCTCGCGTAGGACACACACACACACACAGAGATACACACAGAGATATACACACACAGAGATACACACACAGATAGATACCAACACAGATACACACACACACACACACACACACACACACACACACACACAAACAGAGATATACACAAACAGAGATACACACACACACACACACATTCCAACAGAGATACACACACACAAATACAAACAGAGATACACACACACAGAGATACACACACACACACACACATATTCCAACAGAGATACACACACACAAATACAAACAGAGATACACACACACACACGGGACAATCAAAACAAGTTTTTTATTTTTTTTTTACGGTAAAAAGTGTTTTCAGACAGACGTGCTGAAACAGCGTCTCTGGCAGCACTTCCTCCATCAGACAACCTGTCCTTGTTATAGGGGGGGCTGGGGGGGAGTCACGCAGAAGAGGGGCTGGGGGGGAGTCACGCAGAAGAGGGGCCTGGGGGGGAGTCACGCAGAAGAGGGGCCGGGGGGGGAGTCACGCAGAAGAGGGGCTGGGGGGAGTCACGCAGAAGAGGGGGCTGGGGGGGAGTCACGCAGAGAGAGGGGGCTGGGGGGGAGTCACGCAGAAGAGGGGCTGGGGGGAGTCACGCAGAAGAGGGGGCTGGGGGGGAGTCACGCAGAAGAGGGGGCTGGGGGGGAGTCACGCAGAAGAGGGGCTGGGGGGGAGTCACGCAGAAGAGGGGGCTGGGGGGGAGTCACGCAGAAGAGGGGGCTGGGGGGGGAGTCACGCAGAAGGGGGGCTGGGGGGGAGTCACGCAGAAGAGGGGCTGGGGGGGAGTCACGCAGAAGAGGGGCTGGGGGGGAGTCACGCAGAAGAGGGGCTGGGGGTGAGTCACGCAGAAGAGGGGCTGGGGGGGAGTCACGCAGAAGAGGGAGACGGGCCTGGGGGTGAGTCACGCAGAAGAGGGGCTGGGGGGGAGTCACACAGAAGAGGGGCTGGGGGTGAGTCACGCAGAAGAGGGGCTGGGGGTGAGTCACGCAGAAGAGGGGCTGGGGGGGGAGTCACGCAGACGAGGGGCTGGGGGGGAGTCACGCAGAAGAGGGGCTGGGGGGGGAGTCACGCAGAAGAGGGGCTGGGGGGGAGTCACGCAGAAGAGGGGCTGGGGGGGAGTCACGCAGAAGAGGGGCTGGGGGGGGAGTCACGCAGAAGAGGAAGAGGGGCCTGGGGGTGAAGAGGAAGAGGGGCCTGGGGGTGAAGAGGAAGAGGGGCCTGGGGGTGAAGAGGAGGAGGGGCCTGGGGGTGAAGAGGAAGAGGGGCCTGGGGGTGAAGGGGAAGAGGGGCCTGGGGGTGAAGAGGAAGAGGGGCTGGGGGTGAAGAGGAAGAGGGGCCTGGGGGTGAAGAGGAAGAGGGGCCTGGGGGTGAAGAGGAAGAGGGGCCTGGGGGTGAAGAGGAAGAGGGGCCTGGGGGTGAAGAGGAAGAGGGGCCTGGGGGTGAAGAGGGAGAGGGGCCTGGGGGTGAAGAGGAAGAGGGGCCTGGGGGGGAAGAGGAAGAGGGGCCTGGGGGTGAAGAGGAAGAGGGGCCTGGTGAGTGAAGAGGGCCTGAGGGGAAGAGGAAGAGGGGCCTGGGGGTGAAGAGGAAGAGGGGCCTGGGGGTGGTGGGGTGAAGAGGAAGAGGGGCCTGGGGGTGAAGAGGAAGAGGGGCCTGGGGGTGAAGAGGAGAGGGGCCTGGGGGTGAAGAGGAAGAGGGGCCTGGGGGTGAAGAGGGAGAGGGGCCTGGGGGTGAAGAGGGAGAGGGGCCTGGGGGTGAAGAGGAAGAGGGGCCTGGGGGTGAAGAGGAAGAGGGGCCTGGGGGGAGTCACGCAGAAGAGGGGGCTGGGGGGGAGTCACGCAGAAGAGGGGGCTGGGGGGAGTCACGCAGAAGAGGGGGCTGGGGGGGAGTCACGCAGAAGAGGGGGCTGGGGGGGAGTCACGCAGAAGAGGGGGCTGGGGGGGGAGTCACGCAGAAGAGGGGCTGGGGGGGAGTCACGCAGAAGAGGGGCTGGGGGGGAGTCACGCAGAAGAGGGGGCGGGGGGGAGTCACGCAGAAGAGGGGCTGGGGGGGAGTCACGCAGAAGAGGGGCTGGGGGGGAGTCACGCAGAAGAGGGGCTGGGGGGGAGTCACGCAGAGAAGAGGAGACGGGCCGGGGGGTGAGTCACGCAGAAGAGGGGCTGGGGGGGAGTCACACAGAAGAGGGGCTGGGGGTGAGTCACGCAGAAGAGGGGCTGGGGGGGAGTCACGCAGAAGAGGGGCTGGGGGGGAGTCACGCAGAAGAGGAAGAGGGGCTGGGGGGAGTCACGCAGAAGAGGGGCTGGGGGTGAGTCACGCAGAAGAGGGGCGGGGGGGGGGGAGTCACGCAGAGAGGGGCTGGGGGGGAGTCACGCAGAAGAGGGGCTGGGGGGGAGTCACGCAGAAGAGGGCCTGGGGGTGAAGAGGAAGAGGGGCCGGGGGGGAAGAGGAAGAGGGGCCTGGGGGGGAAGAGGAAGAGGGCCTGGGGTGAAGAGAAGAGGGGCCTGGGGGTGTGAAGAGGAAGAGGGGCCTGGGGGTGAAGAGGGAGAGGGGCCGGGGGTGAAGAGGAAGAGGGAGAGGGGCCTGGGGGTGAAGAGGAAGAGGGGCCTGGGGGTGAAGAGGAAGAGGGGCCTGGGGGTGAAGAGGAAGAGGGGCCTGGGGGTGAAGAGGAAGAGGGGCCTGGGGGTGAAGAGGAAGAGGGGCCTGGGGGTGAAGAGGAAGAGGGGCCTGGGGGTGAAGAGGGAGAGGGGCCTGGGGGTGAAGAGGGAGAGGGGCCTGGGGGTGAAGAGGAAGAGGGGCCTGGGGGTGAAGAGGAAGAGAGAGGGCCTGGGGGTGAAGAGGAAGAGGGGGCCTGGGGGTGAAGAGGAAGAGGGGCCTGGGGGTGAAGAGGAAGAGGGCCTGGGGGTGAAGAGGAGGAAGGGGCCTGGGGGGGAAGGGGTGGGTGAAGAGGAAGAGGGGCCTGGGGGTGAAGAGGAAGAGGGGCCTGGGGGTGAAGAGGAAGAGGGGCCTGGGGGTGAAGAGGAAGAGGGGCCTGGGGGTGAAGAGGAAGAGGAAGACGGGCCTGGGGGTGAAGAGGAAGAGGGAGACGGGCCTGGGGGTGAAGAGGAAGAGGAGACGGGCTGGGGGTGAGTAACGCAGAAGAGGGAGACGGGCCTGGGGGTGAGAGGAAGAGGGAGACGGGCCTGGGGGTGAAGAGGAAGAGGAAGACGGGCCGGGGGTGAGTCATGCAGAAGAGGGAGACGGGCCTGGGGGTGAGTCACGCAGAAGAGGAAGACGGCCCACGTTAACACATTCCTCATCCTCTAGATAAGACACCATGAAAAGATCCTCAGGGGGCCCTGATTTTAAACTTTACAGAGACCACAGAAACTGGGCTCGGTCCAAAACGATGAAAGGTATGGCTGGATCTATAGTCTATATATACACGTGTAGTTTAAGGTGAGTTCCAGATGAGTCAGGCCATTTCCACGAGTCAATACGAGTCAGTACGAGTCAGTACGAGTCAAGGATCTCATATTACAAATGGTTTTGAAAAACAGCATCTTCATTTCGTTGGTGATCAGACTGATTTGCCCCCCCCCCCCGAGGTTTGTTCCATGGACTAGAAAGCCCTTTCACGTCACCAATACTGTTCTCCTGTGGGGCTGTTTATAGCAGTGGGGGGGTCAACAACAGGCTAGCTACCAGTAGCTAGGAGCGGTTCACCAATACTGTTCTCCTGTGGGGCTGTTTATAGCAGGGGGGGGTCAACAACAGGCTAGCTACCAGTAGCTAGGAGCGGCTCGCCAAACTATTCTGGAAGTACAATGCAAAGTTCACGTGTTCCACCACAAATCTCATTAACAAATGTCAGTAAGTATAAAGACATAGCGAGCTACCAGCTACTATCCAAACCAATGCAGCATTATCCCACCTCCCTGGTCACTATTGGTTTAAAGACACAGCAAGCTACCAACTACTATCCAACCAACGCAGCATTATCCCACCTCCTGGTCAGCACTATTGGTTTAAAGACACAAGCAAGCTACCAGCTACTATCAACCAACGCAGCATTATCCCACCTCCTGGTCAGCCACTATTGGTTTAAAGACACAGCGAGCTACCAGCTACTATCCAACCAATGCAGCATTATCCCCACCTGGCCACTATTGGTTTAAAGACACAGCAAGCTACCAGCTACTATCCAACCAACGCAGCATTATCCCACCTCCTGGTCAGCCACTATTGGTTTAAAGACACAGCGAGCTACCAGCTACTATCCAACCAATGCAGCATTATCCCACCTCCTGGTCACTATTGGTTTAAAGACACAAGCAAGCTACCAACTACTATCCAACCAACGCAGCATTATCCCACCTCCTGGTCAGCCACTATTGTTTAAGACACAGCAAGCTACCAGCTACTATCCAACCAACGCAGCATATCCCACCTCCTGGTCAGCCACTATTGGTTTAAAGACACAGCAAGCTACCAACTACTATCCAACCAACGCAGCATTATCCCCCCTCCTGGTCAGCCACTATTGGTTTAAAGACACAGCAAGCTACCAACTACTATCCAACCAACGCAGCATTATCCCACCTCCTGGTCAGCCCACTATTGGTTTAAAGACACAGCAAGCTACCAGCTACTATCCAAACCAATGCAGCATTATCCCCACCCTGGCCACTATTGGTTTAAAAAGACAAACCTAAAACAATTTCTGACAATTCATTTACAGCAATATTGCCTGTCTGTCTGCCTGTCTGTCTGGCTGCGTGGAGCGTGTCTGCCTGCCCGTCTGCCCGCCTGCCTGCCTGCCTGCTGGAGTGTGTCTGTCTGTCTGTCTGTCTGCCTGCCTGTCTGTCTGCGTGGAGTGTGTCTGCCTGTCTGTCTGCCTGCCCGTCTGCCGCCTGCCTGCCTGTCTGCGTGGAGCGTGTCTGCCTGTCTGCCCGCCTGCTGCCTGTCTGCGTGGAGCGTGTCTGCCTGTCTGTCTGTCTGTCTGCCTGTCTGCGTGGAGCGTGTCTGCCTGCTGTCTGCCTGCCTGCCTGCCTTCTGTCTGTCTGCCTGCGTGGAGCGTGTCTGCCTGTCTGTCTGTCTGCCTGCCTGCGTGGAGCGTGTCTGCCTGTCTGTCTGCCTGCCCGTCTGCCCGCCTGCCTGCCTGTCTGCGTGGAGTGTGTCTGCCTGTCTGTCTGTCTGTCTGTCTGTCTGCCCGCCTGTCTGCGTGGAGCGTGTCTGCCTGTCTGTCTGTCTGCCTGCTGTCTGTCTGCCTGTGGAGCGTGTCTGCCTGTCTGTCTGTCTGCCTGCCTGCCCCGTCTGCCCGCCTGCCTGCGTGGAGCGTGTCTGCCTGCCTGTCTGTCTGTCTGCCTGCCTGCGTGGAGCGTGTCTGCCGTGTCTGTCTGTCTGTCGCTGCCTCCGCCTGTCTGCCTGCGTGGAGCGTGTCTGCCTGTTGTCTGTGTCTGCCTGCCTGCCTGCCTGCCCGTCTGCCCGCCTGTCTGCGTGGAGCGTGTTGCTGTCTGTCTGTCTGTCTGTCTGTCTGCCTGTCTGCCTGCTGCCTGCCTGTGGAGCGTGTCTGCCTGTCTGTCTGCCTGCCTGCCCGTCTGCCTGCCTGTCTGCGTGGAGCGTGTCTGCCTGTCTGTCTGTCTGCCTGCCTGTCTGTCTGCCTGGAGCGTGTCTGCCTGCCTGTCTGTCTGCCTGCCTGCCCGTCTGCCCGCCTGTCTGCGTGGAGCGTGTCTGTCTGCCTGCCTGCCTGTCTGCATGCCTGCCTGTGTGGAGCGTGTCTGTCTGCCTGCCTGCCTGTCTGTGTGGAGCGTGTCTGTCTGCCTGCCTGCCTGTCTGCATGCCTGCCTGTGTGGAGCGTGTCTGTCTGCCTGCCTGCCTGTCTGTCTGTCTGCCTGCCTGTCTGCGTGGAGCGTGTCTGCCTGTCTGCCTGCTGTGTCTGCCTGTCTGTCTGCCTGTGTGGAGCGTGTCTGCCTGTCTGCCTGCCTGTGTGGAGCGTGTCTGTCTGCCTGCCTGCCTGTCTGTCTGTCTGTCTGGTGAGCGTGTTTGTCTATCACTCCATGTCTAGCCAGGTGATGTCATAACCATCTGGTGGACAAAAAATACTTCCTCCAAAACCTTCCCAATTAAATGTTAACTGTAAAGTAGTAGATCAGGTGGAACTAGATCAGGAGGAACTAGATCAATCAGGAGGAAGTAGATCAGGAGGAAGTAGATCAATCAGGAGGAAGTAGATCAGGAGGAAGTAGATCAATCAGGAGGAAGTAGATCAGGAGGAACTAGATCCATCAGGAGGAAGTAGATCAGGAGGAACTAGATCAATCAGGAGGAAGAGATCAGGAGGAAGTAGATCAGCAGGAGGAATAGACGGAGGAAGTAGATCGGGAGGAAGTAGATTCGGGAGGAAGTAGATAATTTGTATGTATTATTTGTTATTTCCAATCTTTTCCATGAACTGAGCAGCAGCAGTACAGAACCATCACCAGACCGGCTCATTAGATGGAACATTCCTCACTGGCCCGGTGAGCCATTAAAGGGCCAGATGCACAATTAAAGGGCCCGGTGAGCCATTAAAGGCCAGATGAGCCATTAAAGGGCCCGATGAGCCATTAAAGGGCCAGATGAGCCATTAAAGGGCCCGGTGAGCCATTAAAGGGCCGGTGAGCCATTAAAGGCCCGGTGAGCCATTTAAAGGCCAGATAGCCATTAAGGGCCAGATGAGCCATTAAAGGGCCCGGTGAGCCATTAAAGGGCCAGGTGAGCCATTAAAGGGCCGGTGAGCCCATTAAAGGGCCAGATGAGCCATTAAAGGGCCAGATGAGCCATTAAAGGGCCCGGTGAGCCATTAAAGGGCCAGGTGATCCATTAAGGGCCAGATGAGCCATTAAAGGCCAGATGAGCCATTAAAGGGCCAGATGAGCCATTAAAGGGCCAGATGAGCCATTAAAGGGCCAGATGAGTCATTAAAGGGCCAGATGAGCCATTAAAGGGCCAGATGAGCCATTAAAGGGCCAGGTGAGCCATTAAAGGGCCGGTGAGCCATTAAAGGGCCAGATGAGCCATTAAAGGGCCAGATGAGCCATTAAAGGGCCAGGTGAGCCATTAAAGGGCCAGGTGAGCCATTAAAGGGCCAGATGCACAATTAAAGGGCCAGATGAGCCATTAAAGGGCCAGATGATCCATTAAAGGGCCAGATGATCCATTAAAGGGCCAGATGAGCCATTAAAGGGCCAGATGAGCCATTAAAGGGCCAGATGAGTCATTAAAGGGCCAGATGAGTCATTGAACCTTCCATAACAAAACCATCACCTACAGAGAGATGAACCTGGAGAAGAGTCCCCTAAGCAAGCTGGTCCTGGGGCTCTGTTCACAAACACAAACAGACCCCACAGAGCCCCAGGACAGCAACACAATTAGACCCCAACCAAATCATGAGAAAACAAAAAGATAATTATTTGACACATTGGAAAGAATCAACCAAAAAAAACAGAGCAAACTAGAATGCTATTTGGCCCTAAACAGAGAGTACACAGTGGCAGAATACCTGACCACTGTGACTGACCACAAATTAAGAAAATCCTTGACTATATACAGACTCCGTGAGCATAGCCTTGCTATTGAGAGAGGTCGCCGTAGCCAATCTTCTCTTCGAGAGCAAGGTCTTCCTTTGTGCCCACAAAATGTGGAAACTGAGCTACACTTCCTGTCAAATGTATGACTACACTCACAGACGCATATTTCCCCACAGACCCAGAAAGAATTAAAAAAAAAGAAAAAATCAAAAACATTGATATACCCCCATATCTGTTAGGTGAAATATCGCAGTGTTGCCATCACAGCAAGCAAGATGTGGGGAATGTTGCCACAAGAAAAGGGGGCAATCAGTGAAGAACAAAACACTTGTAATACAACCCATATTTATCAATTTATTTTCCCTTTCATACATCAACTACTTGCATATTTCTACAACACTGTACAGAGACAATAACATGTCTATTCTTTTAAAAAATGTTTGAAAGTGCCATGTTGTTAACTGATGTTTCCCTTGTTCATTTTCATTTTGTTTGTCTACTCCATTTGCTTTGGCAGTGTAAACATATATTTTTCCGCATGCCAATAAAAGCCCTTTGAATTGAACTGAAGGGAGGCAGAGAGGAGAGAGAGAGAGGCGGAGAGGAGAGAGAGAGGCGGAGAGGAGAGAGAGAGAGAGAGGCAGAGAGGTGGCAGAGAGGAGGAAGAGAGGCAGAGAGGTGGGGGAGAGGAGAGAGAGAGGCAGAGAGGAGGAGGGAAAGAGAGAGGCAGAGAGGAGGAGTGAGAGAGGCAGAGAGGAGAGAGAGAGAGGGCGGAGAGAGAGAGAGGCCGGAGATGAGAGAGAGGCCGGAGATGAGAGAGAGGCCGGAGATGAGAGAGAGAGAGGCGTAAGAGGGGGGGGAGAGGAGAGAGGAGAGGCAGAGAGCGGAGGGAAAGAGAGAGGCAGAGAGGAGGAGTGAGAGAGGCAGAGAGGAGGAGGAAAAGAGGCAGAGAGGAGAGGCAGTCCGAGCAGCAGCCAGCCCACAGCTCAGCTACATTTACTCAGCGGTCCCCTGTCTCTCAGCACCAGACCCATAGACAACACTAAAAGAAGCTTATCATTTCTTCCAAGATGTTGCAGTTGGACGATTACGTCAGTTGGACCGAGGCGGTCAGGTGGACGAGGCGTCTGGTGGAACGAGCGGTCAGGTGGACGAGGCGTCAGGTGGACGAGGCGTCAGGGGACGAGGCGTCAGGTGGACGAGGCGTCTGGTGGACGAGGGTCAGGTGGGACGAGGCGTCTGGTGGACGAGCGTCAGGTGGACGAGGTGGACGAGGCGTCAGGTGGACGAGGCGTCAGGTGGACGAGGCGTCTGGTGGACGAGGCGTCAGGTGGACGAGGCGTCTGGTGGACGAGGCGTCAGGTGGATGAGGTGGACGAGGCGTCAGGTGGACGAGGCGTCAGGTGGACGAGGCGTCGGGTGGTCCAGTAGAACAGAACCACCTTCACTCAGTGGTCCAGTAGAACAGAACCACGTTCACTCAGTGATCCAGTAGAACAGAACCACGTTCACTCAGTGATCCAGTAGAACAGAACCACGTTCACTCAGTGATCCAGTAGAACAGAACCACGTTCCCTCAGTGATCCAGTAGAACAGTAGAACAGAACGACGTTCATCAGTGACCCAGTGGTCCAGTAGAACAGTAGAACAGAACACGTTCACTCAGTGACCCAGTAGAACAGTAGAACAGAACCACGTTCACTCAGTGACCCAGTAGAACAGAACCACATTCACTCAGTGGTCCAGTAGAACAGTAGAACAGAACCACGTTCACTCAGTGGTCCGTAGAACAGAACCACGTTCCCTCAGTGGTCCAGTAGAACAGAACCACGTTCCCTCAGTGGTCCAGTAGAACAGAACCACGTTCCCTCAGTGGTCCAGTAGAACAGTAGAACAGAACCACGTTCACTCAGTGGTCCAGTAGAACAGTAGAACAGAACCACGTTCCCTCAGTGGTCCAGTAGAACAGAACACGTTACCTCAGTGGTCCAGTAGAACAGTAGAACAGAACCACGTTCAGAAACATCTATAAAACAACAGGTCAACCAGCTCTGTGTGGTGTGATGATGATGATGATGATGATGATGATGATGGCATCGTGGATAGTGATGCTAAAATAACAAACCGTGCTACTCTACATATCTGGGAGATGAATCGAGAGAGAGAGAGATATTTTTTATCTTCATAGGTTTCAGAATTAGTCACAGAGGCACCAGAGGCAGCGTTTTCCCCTAGTTAGATATTCCAGGTGGAGTGCGGAGACCAACAAAACAACACCCAGGGCCTCTGTTAATGGAAAGCACACAGAACGATTGTCTGACCAACAAAAAACAATCTAAAATAATCAATTCAGGACCACATAAATCTTTAAAAAACAACAAACAAGTGAGAAGCATTGTATGTATTGAGTTGAACTAAGTGATGAATCTGTCTTGTTTACTTTAACTTTAAAACGTAAATAAAGGTGTTTATCCCCCCTGAACAAGCCGCACAGACAGCTAGAGAACAGTACTCTGTTGTTCTGAACACCGAAACACAAAAAATATCATGTGATCTTTAGAACCTCCAACAACAACAAAAACAGCGAGCGCCTTACATCCTGAAAACCATGGCTGCGTCTGAAATAGCACACTACATACACCTGGTCAAAACAAAACAGGTCGTGGACCGACAGAGGGAATAGGGAAGCCATTTCAGACGCAATGTCCAACCACAAATACAGAGCTGGACAAAAGTGCCTCCGAGTGAATCTGTTCAGTTGAGTCCAGCGTCGGGACGGCAGCTGCGTCAACAGAGATGATGAATATTATCTTTCAGCTTAATGGCTTCTGGAAATGTTCTCTAGTCAAGTGCATTGTCCAAACCATAAGGGAATGATGTGAATTAAATAAAAGGTATGGGATCTGATGGCCCCATCAGAGACCCTACAGAAAGAATACTGAGGCCCATAGCTACTGAGAACCCTACAGAAAGAATACTGAGTCCCATAGCTACTGAGGCCCTGTAGATAGTATTCTATCTACAGGGCCTCAGTAGCTATGGGACTCAGTATTCTATCTACTGGCCTCAGTATTCTATCTACAGGGCCTCAGTATTCTGAGGCCCTGTAGATAGAATACTGAGGCCCAGTAGATAGAATACTGAGTCCCATAGCTACTGAGGCCCTGTAGATAGAATACTGAGGCCCATAGCTACTGAGGCCCTGTAGATAGAATACTGAGGCCCATAGCTACTGAGGCCCAGTAGATAGAATACTGAGGCCCAGTAGATAGAATACTGAGGCCCATAGCTACTGAGGCCCTGTAGTTAGAATACGGAGGCCCTGTAGATAGAATACCGAGGCCCATAGCTACTGAGGCCCTGTAGATAGAATACTGAGGCCCAGTAGATAGAATACTGAGGCCCATAGCTACTGAGGCCCTGTAGATAGAATACTGAGGCCCAGTAGATAGAATACTGAGGCCCATAGCTACTGAGGCCCTGTAGATAGAATACCGAGGCCCTGTAGATAGAATACCGAGGCCCTGTAGATAGAATACCGAGGCCCAGTAGATAGAATACGGAGGCCCAGTAGATAGAATACGGAGGCCCAGTAGATAGAATACTGAGGCCCAGTAGATAGAATACTGAGGCCCTGTAGATAGAATACTGAGGCCCTGTAGATAGAATACTGAGGCCCTGTAGATAGAATACTGAGGCCCTGTAGATAGAATACTGAGGCCCATAGCTACTGAGGCCCTGTAGATAGAATACTGAGGCCCTGTAGATAGAATACTGATGGCCCTGTAGATGAATACTGAGGCCCATAAGCTACTGAGGCCCTGTAGATAGAATACTGAGGCCCTGTAGATAGAATACTGAGGCCCTGTAGATAGAATACCGCGGCCCTGTAGATAGAATACTGAGGCCCATAGCTACTGAGGCCCTGTAGATGAATACTGAGGCCCAGTAGATAGAATACTGAGGCCCTGTAGATAGAATACTGAGACCCATAGAATACTGAGGCCCTGTAGATAGAATACTGAGGCCCTGTAGATAGAATACTGAGGCCCTGTAGATAGAATACTGAGCCCTTAGATAGAATACTGAGGCCCTGTAGATTAGAATACTGAGGCCCTGTAGATAGAATACTGAGGCCCTGTAGATAGAATACTGAGGCCCATAGCTGAATGAGGCCCTGTAGATAGAATACTGAGAAACCCTGTAGATAGAATACTGAGACCCTGTAGATAGAATACTGAGACCCTGTAGATAGAATACTGAGGCCCAGTAGATAGAATACTGAGGCCCTGTAGATAGAATACTGAGACCCATAGAATACTGAGGCCCTGTAGATAGAATACTGAGGCCCTGTAGATAGAATACTGAGGCCCTGTAGATAGAATACTGAGGCCCTGTAGATAGAATACTGAGGCCCTGTAGTATTGGCCCTGTAGATAGAATACTGAGGCCCTGTAGATAGAATACTGAGGCCCTGTAGATAGAATACTGAGGCCCTGTAGATAGAATACTGAGGCCCTGTAGATAGAATACTGAGGCCCTGTAGATAGAATACTGAGGCCCTGTAGATAGAATACTGAGGCCCATAGCTACTGAGGCCCTGTAGATAGAATACTGAGACCCTGTAGATAGAATACTGAGGCCCATAGCTACTGAGGCCCTGTAGATAGAATACTGAGGCCCTGTAGATAGAATACTGAGGCCCCATAGCTACTGAGGCCCTGTAGATAGAATACTGAGGAAACATAATACCAATGCAGATTAATTACAAAAGAAATATTCTCTGTCAAGTGCTGCAACACTATGACCCCATGACCCCATGACCCTATGACCCCAGCCTGTTTTGGCAGTCTAAAAGGAGTACGATTCCCTGGCTTTTAGTAAACCTCCAACCCGAAAACAAGGCTCATCTTGAGAACCACCTGTACCTTTCACATTCCTCTGACAAAATCAGCCTAAACAGGCCTGTAATAATAAACAGATACAGCAGCCTCGGCCCACAGAGTTTATTTAACCAATAAGGCCCGAGGGGGGTGGGGGGGGTGTGGTATATGGCCAATATACCACGGCTAAGGCCTGTTCTTATGTACAACGCGTCGCCTGGATACAGCCCTTAACCGTGGTTTATTGGTCATATACCACAAATCCCAGAGGCGCCTTATTACTATAATAAACTAGTTACCAACGTAATTAGAGACGTGTAAATAAATATATATGTATTTTGTAATATCCGTGGTATTTCAGCCAATTAGCGTTCAGGTCTCGAACCACGCAGTTTATTATAACAGTTAGATAACCAATGGGATGAGAGAACATGTAGTCATGGTAATCAATACAGTTAGATAACCAATGGGATTAGAGAATATGTAGTCATGGTAATCAATACAGTTAGATAACCAATGGGATTAGAGAACATGTAGTCATGGTAATCAATACAGTTAGATAACCAATGGGATCAGAGAACATGTAGTCATGGTAACCAATGGGATAGAGAACATGTAGTCATGGTAACCAATGGGATAAGACAACATGTAGTCATGGTAATCAATACAGTTAGATAACCAATGGGATCAGAGAACATGTAGTCATGGTAACCAATACAGTTAGATAACCAATGGGATTAGAGAACATGTAGTCATGGTAATCATACCGTTAGATAACCAATGGGATGAGGAGAACATGTAGTCATGGTAATCAATACAGTTAGATAACCAATGGATAAGAGAACATGTAGTCATGGTAACCAATGGGATGAGAGAACATGTAGTCATGGTAATCAATACCGTTAGATAACCAATGGGATAAGAGAACATGTAGTCATGGTAACCAATGGGATGAGAGAACATGTAGTCATGGTAATCAATACAGTTAGATAACCAATGGGATGAGAGAACATGTAGTCATGGTAATCAATACAGTTAGATAACCAATGGGATGAGAGAACATGTAGTCATGGTAATCAATACCGTTAGTAGAACGTAATATACTAACTAATCAGGATCCACAGAACTACAGAATACAGGCTACGGCAGTTTGCCATAGATCTACAGAATACAGGCTACGGCAGTTTGCCATAGAGCTACAGAATACAGGCTACGGCAGTTTGCCATAGATCTACAGGCTACGGCAGTTTGCCATAGATCTACAGAATATAGGTTACGGCAGTTTGCCATAGGTCTACAGAATACAGGCTACGGCAGTTTGCCATAGATCTACAGAATACAGGCTACGGCAGTTTGCCATAGATCTACAGAATACAGGCTACGGCAGTTTGCCATAGATCTACAGAATACAAGCTACGGCAGTTTTTCCATAGGTCTACAGAATACAGGCTACGGCAGTTTGCCATACGATCTACAGAATACAGGCTACGGCAGTTTTGCCATAGAGCTACAGAATACAGGCTACGGCAGTTTGCCATAGATCTACAGAATACAGACTAGGGCAGTTTGCCATAGATCTACAGAATACAGGCTACGGCAGTTTGCCATAGATCTACAGGCTACGGCAGTTTGCCATAGAGCTACAGAATACAGGCTACGGCAGTTTGCCATAGATCTACAGAATACAGGCTATGGCAGTTTGCCATAGATCTACAGAATACAGGCTACGGCAGTTTGCCTTAGATCTACAGAATACAGACTAGGGCAAGTTTGCCATAGATCTACAGAATACAGACTAGGGCAGTTTGCCATAGATCTACAGAATACAGGCTACGGGCAGTTTGCCATAGATCTACAGGCTACGGCAGTTTGCCATAGAGCTACAGAATACAGGCTACGGGCAGTTTGCCATAGATCTACAGGCTACGGCAGTTTGCCATAGAGCTACAGAATACAGGCTACGGCAGTTTGCCATAGATCTACAGAATACAGGCTACGGCAGTTTTGCCATAGAATCTACAGGCTACGGCAGTTTGCCATAGAGCTACAGAATACAGGCTACAGCAGTTTGCCATAGATCTACAGAATACAGGTTACGGCAGCTTGCCATAGATCTACAGAATACAAGCTACGGCAGTTTGCCATAGGTCTACAGAATACAGGCTACGGCAGTTTGCCATAGATCTACAGTATACAGGCTACGGCAGTTTGCCATAGATCTACAGTATACAGGCTACGGCAGTTGCCATAGATCTACAGATACAGGCTACGGCAGTTTGCCATAGATCTACAGAATACAGGCTACCGGCAGTTTGCCATAGATCTACAGAATACAGGCTACGGCAGTTTGCCATAGATCTACAGAATACAGGCTACGGCAGTTTGCCATAGATCTACAGAATACAGGCTACGGCAGTTTGCCATAGATCTATAAATACAGGCTACGGCAGTTTGCCATAGGTCTACAGATACAGGCTAACGGCAGCTTGCCATAGAGCTACAGAATAAGACTACGGCAGCTTGCCATAGAGCTACAGGAATACAGGCTACGGCAGTTTGCCATAGACTACAGAATAAGGCAGTTTGCCATAGATCTACAGTATACAGGCTACGGCAGTTTGCCATAGACCTACAGAATAAGGCAGTTTGCCATAGATCTACAGGCTACGGCAGTTTGCCATAGATCTACACTATTACAGGCTACGGCAGTTTGCCATGACCCTACAGAATAAGGCAGCTTGCCATAGACCTACAGAATAAGGCAGTTTGCCATAGATCTACAGAATACAGGCTACGGCAGTTTGCCATAGGTCTACAGAATACAGGCTACGGCAGCTTGCCATAGAGCTACAGAATAAGACTACGGCAGCTTGCCATAGAGCTACAGAATACAGGCTACGGCAGTTGCCATAGACCTACAGAATAAGGCAGTTTGCCATAGATCTACAGTATACAGGCTACGGCA
The DNA here is from genome assembly GCF_901001165.1 of Salmo trutta. Taxonomy (NCBI): domain Eukaryota; kingdom Metazoa; phylum Chordata; class Actinopteri; order Salmoniformes; family Salmonidae; genus Salmo; species Salmo trutta. Next base: position 25,668 of record NW_021822967.1, read on the forward strand.
GTTTGCCATAGACCTACAGAATAAGGCAGTTTGCCATAGATCTACAGGCTACGGCAGTTTGCCATAGATCTACACTATACAGGCTACGGCAGTTTGCCATAGACCTACAGAATAAGGCAGCTTGCCATAGACCTACAGAATAAGGCAGCTTGCCATAGATCTACAGAATAAGGCAGTCTGCCATAGAGCTACAGAATAAGGCAGTCTGCCATAGATCTACAGACTAAGGCAGTTTGCCATGGTTCAAAAACCCCAGCCATGTATGACTGAATAAAGCACGTCTTGAGACCGTCATCCAAACCAGTCACTTTGGCAACTCTTGATATAAACAAAATGGTAAAGAAACGTGCAGATATATTAAATCAATTTATAAATGTATATAAAAATAAAAACACTACCGTAGGCCTCCTACCTTCTCTCGGTCTCTCCGGCAGTGAGTTCACTGGTCCAATCTGCCGCAGATGAAAAACTTTGCGCACTCATCACAGCTCGCTGGACTTGCCGAACTGAGCCCAACACAAGCAGCAACAAGCAAACAGCAGATGGTTTGTTTAATCCCCTGTTTTAAACCCAGGTCGATGTTACACAAAATTCACTATCTAATATTTTTTTTTAAGTTATAAACATTGCGCCATTCCTTCGATCACAACATCCACATTTCAAGGTTTCCTGGATCAGCGACGATGGAAAAAAAATGACCTGAAATGTTCTCAAAACAATAAAAAAAAACTAAATCCTTGAATGAAGTTACAGCAGTAGTCGTTGAAAGAGTCATGGGACTGCAGAGGAACTCGGCGGTGCATGTGAGAGCGGTTTTGGCCGTGACTGGATCCGTGAAGGGGAATGAAGAGGAATGGGCGGAACCATACCTGAGACAGAACCACTGGAGGACACTACAACCAACAGTGGGGTGCAGAGCCATCTCGTGGATAAACCCTTAGAGCAGCAGCCTAAAACAATTTACATTTTAGTCATTTTAGCAGACGCTCTTATCCAGAGCGACTTACAGTAGTGAATGCATACATTTTATTTTTCTCCGTACTGGTCCCCCCCGTGGGAATCGAACCCATAACCCTGGCGTTGCAAAACACCATGCTCTACCAACTGAGCTACATCTAAAACAATTAGTATTATAGTCTATTACTACAGCATGGCCAGACTAACAAACCGTTTGGTACAGAGTTATGGATCAGACCGTTTCTATGGAGTTCCATAGGCCAATTAAACGTATTTTTGGGGTAATGTGTATGAGCTTTATGGCGTCCACATTACGCACAGGTGATTTCCGCTAAGAGCCAGTGACGAAGGGAACCTTAGTTTTTGATCAACACTTGATATAAAAAAAATACATCATTACAAAACAGAATGTATAGAAATTACTTTATTTAACCAGGTAAGAACCCATTCAGGTTAAAACATGTTTTACTATTTTGCCAGGGAGACCTGGCAAGGCAAAACGGGAAAATAACAGCGTGTACATGAAATACTACAGTAAAATACTAAATAAACACAAAATATAAAAAGTGTCACAAGTTATAGATACAATTGAAGATTAGAAACAAGTGCAGCTAAATCACAAACCCTACCTCCCCTAACTCCACTAACTACACCACCTCCGTTACCTCCACTGCCTACCTCCACCAACTCCACTACCTACCTCCCCTCCCTACCTACCTCCACCACCTCCACTAACTACACCACCTCCCTCCCCTACCTCCACCACCTCCCCTACCTCCACCACCTCCCCTACCTCCGTTACCTCCACTGCCTACCCCTCTCCCCTACCTCCACTACCTCCCCCACCTCCCCCACCCCCTACCTCCCCCACCTCCACTACCTACCTCCACTACCTCCACCACCTCCCTCCCCTACCTCCCCTACCTACCTCCCCTACTACCCCCCCCCACCTCCACTACCTCCACTACCTCCCCCACTACCACCTCCACTACCTCCCTCCCCGACCTCCACTACCTACCTCCCCCACCTCCACCAACTCCACTACCTCCCTCCCTACCTACCTCCCCCACCTCCCTCCACTACCTCCACTACCTACCTCCACTACCTCCCCCACCTCCACTACCTCCCCCACCTCCACTACCTCCCCCACCTCCACTACCTCCCCCACCTACCTCCCCTACCTACTGCCACTACCTCCACCACCTACCTACTGCCACTAACTCCCCTACCTCCCCCTACCTCCCCTACGAGCTTTAGCCTCCTAGTGGAGAGAGAGGGGTCCACTGCACCATTAGTGTGAAAGCCTTTAGCCTCCTAGTGGAGAGAGAGGGGTCCACTGCCACCATTAGTGTGAAAGCCTTTAGCCTCCTAGTGGAGAGAGAGGTCCACTGCTCCATTAGTGTGAAAGCCTTTAGCCTCCTAGTGGAGAGAGAGAGGTCCACTGCACCATTAGTGTGAAAGAGCTTTAGCCTCCTAGTGGAGAGAGAGGTCCACTGCACCATTAGTGTGAAAGAGCTTTAGCCTCCTAGTGGAGAGAGAGGTCCACTGCAACCATTAGTGTGAAAGAGCTTTAGCCTCCTAGTGGAGAGAGAGGTCCACTGCTCCATTAGTGTGAAAGAGCTTTAGCCTCCTAGTGGAGGAGAGGGTCCACTGCTCCATTAGTGTGAAAGAGCTTTAGCCTCCTAGTGGGAGAGAGAGGTCCACTGCACCATTAGTGTGAAAGAGCTTTAGCCTCCTAGTGGAGAGAGAGGTCCACTGCTCCATTAGTGTGAAAGCCTTTAGCCTCCTAGTGGAGAGAGAGGTCCACTGCTCCATTAGTGTGAAAGCCTTTAGCCTCCTAGTGGAGAGAGAGAGGTCCACTGCACCATTAGTGTGAAAGAGCTTTAGCCTCCTAGTGGAGAGAGAGGTCCACTGCTCCATTAGTGTGAAAGAGCTTTAGCCTCCTAGTGGAGAGAGGGGTCCACTGCTCCATTAGTGTGAAAGAGCTTTAGCCTCCTAGTGGAGAGAGAGGTCCACTGCACCATTAGTGTGAAAGAGCTTTAGCCTCCTAGTGGAGAGAGAGGTCCACTGCTCCATTAGTGTGAAAGCCTTTAGCCTCCTAGTGGAGAGAGAGGTCCACTGCTCCATTAGTGTGAAAGAGCTTTAGCCTCCTAGTGGAGAGAGAGGTCCACTGCTCCATTAGTGTGAAAGCCTTTAGCCTCCTAGTGGAGAGAGAGAGGTCCACTGCACCATTAGTGTGAAAGAGCTTTAGCCTCCTAGTGGAGAGAGAGGTCCCACTGCTCCATTAGTGTGAAAGAGCTTTAGCCTCCTAGTGGAGAGAGGGGTCCACTGCTCCATTAGTGTGAAAGAGCTTTAGCCTCCTAGTGGAGAGAGAGGTCCACTGCACCATTAGTGTGAAAGCCTTTAGCCTCCTAGTGGAGAGAGAGAGGTCCACTGCTCCATTAGTGTGAAAGAGCTTTAGCCTCCTAGTGGAGAGAGGGGTCCACTGCTCCATTAGTGTGAAAGAGCTTTAGCCTCCTAGTGGAGAGAGAGGTCCACTGCTCCATTAGTGTGAAAGCCTTTAGCCCTCCTAGTGGAGAGAGAGGTCCACTGCTCCATAACAAATCACAGTGATCTGAGGTTACCTAAATCAAATCAAACTTTGTCACATGCGCCAAATACAACAAATGTAAAAAATAAAATAAAAATATATAAATTAAATAAAATTAAATTTACATTCTAAAAAATTTAAAAAAAATACAACCTTACCGTGAAATGCTTACTTACAAGCCCTTAACCAACAATGCAGTTCAAGAAGAGTTATGAAAATATTTACCAAGTAGATTAAATAAAAAATAATAATAAAAGTAACACAATAAGAATAACGAGGCGACTATATACAGGGGTTCAGGTTAGTAGAGGCTATATACAGGGGTACAGGTTAGTAGCGAGGCTATATACAGGGGGTTCAGGTTAGTAGAGGCTATATACAGGGGTACAGGTAGTAGCGAGGCTATATAACAGGGGTACAGGTTAGTAGAGGCTATATACAGGGGTACAGGTTGTACGAGGCTATATACAGGGGTACAGGTTAGTAGCGAGGCTATATCAGGGGTACAGGTTAGAGGAGGCTATATACAGGGGTACAGGTTAGAGCGAGGCTATATACAGGGGTACAGGTTAGTAGCGAGGCTATATACAGGGGTACAGGTTAGTAGAGAGGCTATATACAGGGGTACAGGTTAGTAGAGAGACTATATACAGGGGTACAGGTTAGTAGAGAGGCTATATACAGGGGTTCAGGTTAGTAGCGAGGCTATATACAGGGGTACAGGTTAGTAGCGAGGCTATATACAGGGGTACAGGTTAGTAGAGTGGCTATATACAGGGGTTACAGGTTAGTAGAGAGGCTATATACGGGGTACAGGTTAGTAGCGAGGCTATATACAGGGGTTCAGGTTAGTAGCGAGGCTATATACAGGGGTACAGGTTAGTAGAGAGGCTATATACAGGGTACAGGTTAGTAGAGAGGCTATATACAGGGGTACAGGTTAGTAGAGAGGCTATATACAGGGGTACAGGTTAGTAGAGAGGCTATATACAGGGGTACAGGTTAGTAGCGAGCTATATACAGGGGTTACAGGTTAGTAGAGAGGCTATATACAGGGTACAGGTTAGTAGCGAGGCTATATACAGGGGTACAGGTTAGTAGCGGGCTATATACAGGGGGTACAGGTTAGTAGAGAGGCTATATCCAGGGGTACAGGTTAGTAGCGAGGCTATATACAGGGGTACAGGTTAGTAGCGAGGCTATATACAGGGGGTACAGGTTAGTAGTGAGGCTATATACAGGGGTACAGGTTAGTAGCGAGGCTATATACAGGGTACAGGTTAGTAGCGAGGCTATATACAGGGGTACAGGTTAGTAGCGAGGCTATATACAGGGGTACAGGTTAGTAGAGAGGCTATATACAGGGGTACAGGTTAGTAGAGAGGCTATATACAGGGGTTCAGGTTAGTAGCGAGGCTATATACAGGGGTACAGTTAGTAGAGAGGCTATATACAGGGGTACAGGTTAGTAGCCGAGGCTATATACAGGGGTACAGGTTAGTAGCGAGGCTATATACAGGGGTACAGGTTAGTAGCGAGGCTATATACAGGGGTACAGGTTTAGTAGAGAGGCTATATACAGGGGTACAGGTTAGTAGAGGCTATATACAGGGGGTACAGGTTAGTAGAGAGGCTATATACAGGGGTACAGGTTAGTAGCGAGGCTATATACAGGGGTACAGGTTAGTAGCGAGGCTATTACAAGGGGTTCAGGTTAGTAGCGAGGCTATATACAGGGGTACAGGTTAGTAGAGAGGCTATATACAGGGGTACAGGTTAGTAGCGAGGCTATATACAGGGGTACAGGTTAGTAGCGAGGCTATATACAGGGGTACAGGTTAGTAGCGAGGCTTATACAGGGGTACAGGTTAGTAGAGAGGCTATATACAGGGTACAGTTAGTAGAGGCTATACAGGGGTACAGGTTAGTAGTGAGGCTATATACAGGGGTACAGGTTAGTAGAGAGGCTATATACAGGGGTACAGGTTAGTAGAGAGGCTATATACAGGGGTACAGGTTAGTAGCGAGGCTATATACAGGGGTTCAGGTTAGTAGAGAGGCTATATACAGGGGTACAGGTTAGTAGAGAGGCTATATACAGGGGTACAGGTTAGTAGTGAGGCTATATACAGGGGTACAGGTTAGTAGAGAGGCTATATACAGGGGTACAGGTTAGTAGCGAGGCTATATACAGGGGTACAGGTTAGTAGAGAGGCTATATACAGGGGTACAGGTTAGTAGAGAGGCTATATACAGGGGTACAGGTTAGTAGAGGCTATATACAGGGGTACAGGTTAGTAGAGAGGCTATATACAGGGGTACAGGTTAGTAGAGGCTATATACAGGGGTACAGGTTAGTAGAGAGGCTATATACAGGGGTACAGGTTAGTAGAGAGGCTATATACAGGGGTACAGGTTAGTAGAGAGGCTATATACAGGGGTACAGGTTAGTAGAGGCTATATACAGGGGTACAGGTTAGTAGCGAGGCTATATACAGGGGTACAGGTTAGTAGCGAGGCTATATACAGGGGTACAGGTTAGTAGAGAGGCTATATACAGGGGTACAGGTTAGTAGAGGCTATATACAGGGGGTACAGGTTAGTAGAGAGGCTATATACAGGGGTACAGGTTAGTAGCGAGGCTATATACAGGGGTACAGGTTAGTAGCGAGGCTATATACAGGGGTTCAGGTTAGTAGCGAGGCTATATACAGGGGTACAGGTTAGTAGAGAGGCTATATACAGGGGTACAGGTTAGTAGCGAGGCTATATACAGGGGTACAGGTTAGTAGCGAGGCTATATACAGGGGTACAGGTTAGTAGCGAGGCTATATACAGGGGTACAGGTTAGTAGAGAGGCTATATACAGGGGTACAGGTTAGTAGAGGCTATATACAGGGGTACAGGTTAGTAGTGAGGCTATATACAGGGGTACAGGTTAGTAGAGAGGCTATATACAGGGGTACAGGTTAGTAGAGAGGCTATATACAGGGGTACAGGTTAGTAGCGAGGCTATATACAGGGGTTCAGGTTAGTAGAGAGGCTATATACAGGGGTACAGGTTAGTAGAGAGGCTATATACAGGGGTACAGGTTAGTAGTGAGGCTATATACAGGGGTACAGGTTAGTAGAGAGGCTATATACAGGGGTACAGGTTAGTAGCGAGGCTATATACAGGGGTACAGGTTAGTAGAGAGGCTATATACAGGGGTACAGGTTAGTAGAGAGGCTATATACAGGGGTACAGGTTAGTAGAGGCTATATACAGGGGTACAGGTTAGTAGAGAGGCTATATACAGGGGTACAGGTTAGTAGAGGCTATATACAGGGGTACAGGTTAGTAGAGAGGCTATATACAGGGGTACAGGTTAGTAGAGAGGCTATATACAGGGGTACAGGTTAGTAGAGAGGCTATATACAGGGGTACAGGTTAGTAGAGAGGCTATATACAGGGGTACAGGTAGTAGCGAGGCTATATACAGGGGTACAGGTTAGTAGAGAGGCTATATACAGGGGTACAGGTTAGTAGAGAGGCTAGATACAGGGGTACAGGTTAGTAGAGAGGCTATATACAGGGGTACAGGTTAGTAGCGAGGCTATATACAGGGGTTCAGGTTAGTAGCGAGGCTATATACAGGGGTACAGGTTAGTAGAGAGGCTATATACAGGGGTACAGGTTAGTAGCGAGGCTATATACAGGGGTACAGGTTAGTAGAGAGGCTATATACAGGGGTACAGGTTAGTAGCGAGGCTATATACAGGGGTACAGGTTAGTAGCGAGGCTATATACAGGGGTTCAGGTTAGTAGCGAGGCTATATACAGGGGTACAGGTTAGTAGAGAGGCTATATACAGGGGTACAGGTTAGTAGAGAGGCTATATACAGGGGTTCAGGTTAGTAGAGAGGCTATATACAGGGGTACAGGTTAGTAGCGAGGCTATATACAGGGGTTCAGGTTAGTAGCGAGGCTATATACAGGGGTACAGGTTAGTAGAGAGACTATATACAGGGGTACAGGTTAGTAGCGAGGCTATATACAGGGGTACAGGTTAGTAGAGAGGCTATATACAGGGGTACAGGTTAGTAGCGAGGCTATATACAGGGGTTCAGGTTAGTAGCGAGGCTATATACAGGGGTACAGGTTAGTAGAGAGGCTATATACAGGGGTACAGGTTAGTAGCGAGGCTATATACAGGGGGTACAGGTTAGTAGAGAGGCTATATACAGGGGTACAGGTTAGTAGCGAGGCTATATACAGGGGTACAGGTAGTAGCGAGGCTATATACAGGGGTTCAGGTTAGTAGCGAGGCTATATACAGGGGTACAGGTTAGTAGAGAGGCTATATACAGGGGTACAGGTTAGTAGAGAGGCTATATACAGGGGTTCAGGTTAGTAGAGAGGCTATATACAGGGGTACAGGTTAGTAGAGAGGCTATATACAGGGGTACAGGTTAGTAGCGAGGCTATATACAGGGGTACAGGTTAGTAGCGAGGCTATATACAGGGGTACAGGTTAGTAGCGAGGCTACATACAGGGGTTCAGGTTAGTAGCGAGGCTATATACAGGGGTACAGGTTAGTAGCGAGGCTATATACAGGGGTACAGGTTAGTAGCGAGGCTATATACAGGGTACAGGTTAGTAGCGAGGCTATATACAGGGGTACAGGTTAGTAGCGAGGCTATATACAGGGGTACAGGTTAGTAGTGAGGCTATATACAGGGGTACAGGTTAGTAGAGAGGCTATATACAGGGGTACAGGTTAGTAGCGAGGCTATATACAGGGGTACAGGTTAGTAGCGAGGCTATATACAGGGGTACAGGTTAGTAGAGGCTATATACAGGGGTACAGGTTAGTAGAGAGGCTATATACAGGGGTACAGGTTAGTAGAGAGGCTATATACAGGGGTACAGGTTAGTAGCGAGGCTATATACAGGGGTACAGGTTAGTAGCGAGGCTATATACAGGGGTACAGGTTAGTAGCGAGGCTACATACAGGGGTTCAGGTTAGTAGCGAGGCTATATACAGGGGTACAGGTTAGTAGCGAGGCTATATACAGGGGTACAGGTTAGTAGCGAGGCTATATACAGGGGTACAGGTTAGTAGCGAGGCTATATACAGGGGTACAGGTTAGTAGCGAGGCTATATACAGGGGTACAGGTTAGTAGTGAGGCTATATACAGGGGTACAGGTTAGTAGAGAGGCTATATACAGGGGTACAGGTTAGTAGCGAGGCTATATACAGGGGTACAGGTTAGTAGCGAGGCTATATACAGGGGTACAGGTTAGTAGAGGCTATATACAGGGGTACAGGTTAGTAGAGAGGCTATATACAGGGGGTACAGGTTAGTAGAGAGGCTATATACAGGGGTTCAGGTTAGTAGAGAGGCTATATACAGGGGTACAGGTTAGTAGAGAGGCTATATACAGGGGTACAGGTTAGTAGAGAGGCTATATACAGGGGTACAGGTTAGTAGCGAGGCTATATACAGGGGTACAGGTTAGTAGAGAGGCTATATACAGGGGTACAGGTTAGTAGCGAGGCTATATACAGGGGTTCAGGTTAGTAGAGAGGCTATATACAGGGGTACAGGTTAGTAGCGAGGCTATATACAGGGGTTCAGGTTAGTAGAGGCTATATACAGGGGTACAGGTTAGTAGAGAGGCTATATACAGGGGTACAGGTTAGTAGCGAGGCTATATACAGGGGTACAGGTTAGTAGAGGCTATATACAGGGGTACAGGTTAGTAGCGAGGCTATATACAGGGTTACAGGTTAGTAGCGAGGCTATATACAGGGGTACAGGTTAGTAGAGAGGCTATATACAGGGGTACAGGTTAGTAGAGAGGCTATATACAGGGGTACAGGTTAGTAGCGAGGCTATATACAGGGGTACAGGTTAGTAGCGAGGCTATATACAGGGGGTACAGGTTAGTAGAGAGGCTATATACAGGGGGTACAGGTTAGTAGCGAGGCTATATACAGGGGTTCAGGTTAGTAGAGAGGCTATATACAGGGGTACAGGTTAGTAGAGAGGCTATATACAGGGGTACAGGTTAGTAGCGAGGCTATATACAGGGGTTCAGGTTAGTAGAGGCTATATACAGGGGTACAGGTTAGTAGAGAGGCTATATACAGGGGTACAGGTTAGTAGCGAGGCTATATACAGGGGTACAGGTTAGTAGAGGCTATATACAGGGGTACAGGTTAGTAGCGAGGCTATATACAGGGTTACAGGTTAGTAGCGAGGCTATATACAGGGGTACAGGTTAGTAGAGAGGCTATATACAGGGGTACAGGTTAGTAGAGAGGCTATATACAGGGGTACAGGTTAGTAGCGAGGCTATATACAGGGGTACAGGTTAGTAGCGAGGCTATATACAGGGGGTACAGGTTAGTAGAGAGGCTATATACAGGGGTACAGGTTAGTAGCGAGGCTATATACAGGGGGTACAGGTTAGTAGCGAGGCTATATACAGGGGTGCAGGTTAGTAGAGAGGCTATATACAGGGGTACAGGTTAGTAGAGAGGCTATATACAGGGGTTCAGGTTAGTAGCGAGGCTATATACAGGGGTGCAGGTTAGTAGAGAGGCTATATACAGGGGTACAGGTTAGTAGCGAGGCTATATACAGGGGTACAGGTTAGTAGCGAGGCTATATACAGGGGTACAGGTTAGTAGCGAGGCTATATACAGGGGTACAGGTTAGTAGCGAGGCTATATACAGGGGTACAGGTTAGTAGCGAGGCTATATACAGGGGTACAGGTTAGTAGCGAGGCTATATACAGGGGTACAGGTTAGTAGAGAGGCTATATACAGGGGTACAGGTTAGTAGAGAGGCTATATACAGGGGTACAGGTTAGTAGAGAGGCTATATACAGGGGTACAGGTTAGTAGAGAGGCTATATACAGGGTACAGGTTAGTAGAGAGGCTATATACAGGGGTACAGGTTAGTAGAGAGGCTATATACAGGGGTACAGGTTAGTAGCGAGGCTATATACAGGGGTACAGGTTAGTAGCGAGGCTATATACAGGGGTACAGGTTAGTAGAGGCTATATACAGGGGTACAGGTTAGTAGCGAGGCTATATACAGGGGTACAGGTTAGTAGAGAGGCTATATACAGGGGTACAGGTTAGTAGAGGCTATATACAGGGGTACAGGTTAGTAGCGAGGCTATACAGGGGTACAGGTTAGTAGAGGCTATATACAGGGGTACAGGTTAGTAGCGAGGCTATATACAGGGGTTCAGGTTAGTAGAGAGGCTATATACAGGGGTTCAGGTTAGTAGCGAGGCTATATACAGGGGTTCAGGTTAGTAGAGAGGCTATATACAGGGGTACAGGTTAGTAGAGAGGCTATATACAGGGGTACAGGTTAGTAGAGGCTATATACAGGGGTACAGGTTAGTAGCGAGGCTATATACAGGGGTACAGGTTAGTAGCGAGGCTATATACAGGGGTACAGGTTAGTAGCGAGGCTATATACAGGGTACAGGTTAGTAGCGAGGCTATATACAGGGGTTCAGGTTAGTAGCGAGGCTATATACAGGGGTACAGGTTAGTAGAGAGGCTATATACAGGGGTTCAGGTTAGTAGAGAGGCTATATACAGGGGTACAGGTTAGTAGAGAGGCTATATACAGGGGTTCAGGTTAGTAGAGAGGCTATATACAGGGGTTCAGGTTAGTAGCGAGGCTATATACAGGGGTACAGGTTAGTAGTGAGGCTATATACAGGGGTACAGGTTAGTAGAGGCTATATACAGGGGTTCAGGTTAGTAGCGAGGCTATATACAGGGGTTCAGGTTAGTAGAGAGGCTATATACAGGGGTACAGGTTAGTAGAGAGGCTATATACAGGGGTTCAGGTTAGTAGAGAGGCTATATACAGGGGTACAGGTTAGTAGAGGCTATATACAGGGGTACAGGTTAGTAGCGAGGCTATATACAGGGGTACAGGTTAGTAGAGAGGCTATATACAGGGGTACAGGTTAGTAGCGAGGCTATATACAGGGGTACAGGTTAGTAGAGGCTATATACAGGGGTACAGGTTAGTAGAGAGGCTATATACAGGGGTACAGGTTAGTAGCGAGGCTATATACAGGGTACAGGTTAGTAGAGGCTATATACAGGGGTACAGGTTAGTAGAGAGGCTATATACAGGGGTACAGGTTAGTAGAGGCTATATACAGGGGTTCAGGTTAGTAGAGAGGCTATATACAGGGGTACAGGTTAGTAGCGAGGCTATATACAGGGGTACAGGTTAGTAGAGGCTATATACAGGGGTACAGGTTAGTAGAGAGGCTATATACAGGGGTACAGGTTAGTAGAGGCTATATACAGGGGTTCAGGTTAGTAGCGAGGCTATATACAGGGGGTACAGGTTAGTAGCGAGGCTATATACAGGGGTACAGGTTAGTAGAGAGGCTATATACAGGGGTACAGGTTAGTAGCGAGGCTATATACAGGGGTACAGGTTAGTAGCGAGGCTATATACAGGGGGTACAGGTAGTAGAGAGGCTATATACAGGGGGTACAGGTTAGTAGCGAGGCTATATGCAGGGGTACAGGTTAGTAGAGAGGCTATATACAGGGGTACAGGTTAGTAGAGAGGCTATATACAGGGGTTCAGGTTAGTAGAGGCTATATACAGGGGTACAGGTTAGTAGCGAGGCTATATACAGGGGTACAGGTTAGTAGCGAGGCTATATACAGGGGTACAGGTTAGTAGCGAGGCTATATACAGGGTTACAGGTTAGTAGCGAGGCTATATACAGGGGTACAGGTTAGTAGAGAGGCTATATACAGGGGTTCAGGTTAGTAGAGAGGCTATATACAGGGGTACAGGTTAGTAGCGAGGCTATATACAGGGGTACAGGTTAGTAGCGAGGCTATATACAGGGGTACAGGTTAGTAGCGAGGCTATATACAGGGGTACAGGTTAGTAGAGAGGCTATATACAGGGGGTACAGGTTAGTAGCGAGGCTATATGCAGGGGTACAGGTTAGTAGAGAGGCTATATACAGGGGTACAGGTTAGTAGAGAGGCTATATACAGGGGTTCAGGTTAGTAGAGGCTATATACAGGGGTACAGGTTAGTAGAGGCTATATACAGGGGTACAGGTTAGTAGCGAGGCTATATACAGGGGTACAGGTTAGTAGAGGCTATATACAGGGGTTCAGGTTAGTAGAGGCTATATACAGGGGTACAGGTTAGTAGAGGCTATATACAGGAGTTCAGGTTAGTAGAGAGGCTATATACAGGGGTTCAGGTTAGTAGAGAGGCTATATACAGGGGTACAGGTTAGTAGTGAGGCTATACAGGGGTACAGGTTAGTAGAGGCTATATACAGGGGTACAGGTTAGTAGCGAGGCTATATACAGGGGTTCAGGTTAGTAGCGAGGCTATATACAGGGGTACAGGTTAGTAGCGAGGCTATATACAGGGGTACAGGTTAGTAGAGAGGCTATATACAGGGGTACAGGTTAGTAGCGAGGCTATATACAGGGGTACAGGTTAGTAGCGAGGCTATATACAGGGGTACAGGTTAGTAGCGAGGCTATATACAGGGGTACAGGTTAGTAGCGAGGCTATATACAGGGGTACAGGTTAGTAGCGAGGCTATATACAGGGGGTACAGGTTAGTAGAGAGGCTATATACAGGGGTACAGGTTAGTAGCGAGGCTATATACAGGGGTACAGGTTAGTAGCGAGGCTATATACAGGGGTACAGGTTAGTAGAGAGGCTATATACAGGGGTACAGGTTAGTAGAGAGGCTATATACAGGGGTACAGGTTAGTAGAGAGGCTATATACAGGGGTACAGGTTAGTAGAGAGGCTATATACAGGGGTACAGGTTAGTAGAGAGGCTATATACAGGGGTTCAGGTTAGTAGAGAGGCTATATACAGGGGTACAGGTTAGTAGAGGCTATATACAGGGGGTACAGGTTAGTAGAGGCTATATACAGGGGTACAGGTTAGTAGAGGCTATATACAGGGGTACAGGTTAGTAGAGGCTATATACAGGGGTACAGGTTAGTAGAGGCTATATACAGGGGGTACAGGTTAGTAGCGAGGCTATATACAGGGGTACAGGTTAGTAGAGGCTATATACAGGGGGTACAGGTTAGTAGCGAGGCTATATACAGGGGTACAGGTTAGTAGTGAGGCTATATACAGGGGTACAGGTTAGTAGAGGCTATATACAGGGGTACAGGTTAGTAGCGAGGCTATATACAGGGGTACAGGTTAGTAGAGGCTATATACAGGGGTACAGGTTAGTAGCGAGGCTATATACAGGGGTACAGGTTAGTAGAGGCTATATACAGGGGTACAGGTTAGTAGAGAGGCTATATACAGGGGTACAGGTTAGTAGAGAGGCTATATACAGGGGTACAGGTTAGTAGAGGCTATATACAGGGGTACAGGTTAGTAGAGGCTATATACAGGGGTACAGGTTAGTAGCGAGGCTATATACAGGGGTACAGGTTAGTAGAGGCTATATACAGGGGTACAGGTTAGTAGCGAGGCTATATACAGGGGTACAGGTTAGTAGAGGCTATATACAGGGGTACAGGTTAGTAGAGAGGCTATATACAGGGGTACAGGTTAGTAGAGGCTATATACAGGGGTACAGGTTAGTAGAGAGGCTATATACAGGGGTACAGGTTAGTAGAGGCTATATACAGGGGTACAGGTTAGTAGAGAGGCTATATACAGGGGTACAGGTTAGTAGCGAGGCTATATACAGGGGTACAGGTTAGTAGAGAGGCTATATACAGGGGTACAGGTTAGTAGAGAGGCTATATACAGGGGGTACAGGTTAGTAGAGAGGCTATATACAGGGGTACAGGTTAGTAGCGAGGCTATATACAGGGGTACAGGTTAGTAGAGAGGCTATATACAGGGGTACAGGTTAGTAGCGAGGCTATATACAGGGGTACAGGTTAGTAGAGGCTATATACAGGGGTACAGGTTAGTAGCGAGGCTATATACAGGGGTTCAGGTTAGTAGCGAGGCTATATACAGGGGTTCAGGTTAGTAGCGAGGCTATATACAGGGGTTCAGGTTAGTAGCGAGGCTATATACAGGGGTACAGGTTAGTAGCGAGGCTATATACAGGGGTACAGGTTAGTAGCGAGGCTATATACAGGGGTTCAGGTTAGTAGTGAGGCTATATACAGGGGTACAGGTTAGTAGCGAGGCTATATACAGGGGTACAGGTTAGTAGCGAGGCTATATACAGGGGTTCAGGTTAGTAGCGAGGCTATATACAGGGGTTCAGGTTAGTAGCGAGGCTATATACAGGGGTTCAGGTTAGTAGCGAGGCTATATACAGGGGTACAGGTTAGTAGCGAGGCTATATACAGGGGTACAGGTTAGTAGCGAGGCTATATACAGGGGTACAGGTTAGTAGCGAGGCTATATACAGGGGTACAGGTTAGTAGCGAGGCTATATACAGGGCTTCAGGTTAGTAGCGAGGCTATATACAGGGTTACAGGTTAGTAGCGAGGCTATATACAGGGGTACAGGTTAGTAGTGAGGCTATATACAGGGGTACAGGTTAGTAGCGAGGCTATATACAGGGGTACAGGTAGTAGCGAGGCTATATACAGGGGTACAGGTTAGTAGCGAGGCTATATACAGGGGTACAGGTTAGTAGCGAGGCTATATACAGGGGTACAGGTTAGTAGCGAGGCTATATACAGGGGTTCAGGTTAGTAGCGAGGCTATATACAGGGGTTCAGGTTAGTAGCGAGGCTATATACAGGGGTACAGGTTAGTAGCGAGGCTATATACAGGGTTACAGGTTAGTAGCGAGGCTATATACAGGGGTACAGCTTAGTAGTGAGGCTATATACAGGGGTACAGCTTAGTAGCGAGGCTATATACAGGGGTACAGCTTAGTAGCGAGGCTATATACAGGGGTACAGGTTAGTAGCGAGGCTATATACAGGGGTACAGGTTAGTAGCGAGGCTATATACAGGGGTACAGGTTAGTAGCGAGGCTATATACAGGGGTACAGGTTAGTAGCGAGGCTATATACAGGGGTACAGGTAGTAGCGAGGCTATATACAGGGGTACAGGTTAGTAGCGAGGCTATATACAGGGGTACAGGTTAGTAGCGAGGCTATATACAGGGTACAGGTTAGTAGCGAGGCTATAAACAGGGGTACAGGTTAGTAGCGAGGCTATATACAGGGGTACAGGTTAGTAGCGAGGCTATATACAGGGGTACAGGTTAGTAGCGAGGCTATATACAGGGGTACAGGTTAGTAGCGAGGCTATATACAGGGGTACAGGTTAGTAGCGAGGCTATATACAGGGGTACAGGTTAGTAGAGAGGCTAAATACAGGGGTACAGGTTAGTAGCGAGGCTATATACAGGGGTACAGGTTAGTAGCGAGGCTATATACAGGAGATACAGGTTAGTTGAGGTAATTTGTACATGTAGGATGGGGTGAAGTGACTATGCATAGATAATAAACAGCGAGTAGCAGCAGTGTACAAAAGGGAGGGGGGGGGGGGGGGGGGGGTCAATGTAAATAGTCCGGTGGCCATTTTATGAATTGTTCAGCAGTCTAATGGCTTTGGGGTAGAAGCTGTTGAGGAGCCTTTTGGTCCTAGACTGGGCCCTCCGGTACCGCTTGCCGTGCTGTAGCAGAGAGAACAGTCTATAACCTGGGTGACTGGACCCTCCGGTACCTCTTGCCGTGCGGTAGCAGAGAGAACAGTCTATAACCTGGGTGACTGGGCCCTCCGGTACCGCTTGCCGTGCTGTAGCAGAGAGAACAGTCTATAACCTGGGTGACTGGACCCTCCGGTACCTCTTGCCGTGCGGTAGCAGAGAGAACAGTCTATAACCTGGGTGACTGGGCCCTCCGGTACCGCTTGCCGTGCAGTAGCAGAGAGAACAGTCTATAACCTGAGTGACTGGACCCTTCTGGTCGTAGACTGGGCCCTCCGGTACCGCTTGCCGTGCTGTAGCAGAGAGAACAGTCTATAACCTGGGTGATTGGGCCCTCCGGTACCGCTTGCCTTGCGAACAGTCTATAACCTGGGCGACTGTTCGTAATGGATCTGAAAGCATCGTGATACTGTGAACTTGCTGAGGCCTGCATATAGACCAGATCACCTTCCTCCAACACTGATAAAAGGCTTTCAACAATATCCTTTCTGACTAACCTTGAAAAGCAAGATTCGTTCCTAAAATTAGAAACCAAAATTTCAACTTTAGTTTCTTGGTCAAGTTAATGTGCTGTTTAAAAATGCAGCTTTTTCATTGAAAACAAAATCCCACGATACTTACAGGTGAAGTCTATCCATGTTCTGTCCTTTTATATATATATATATATATATATATATATAACACCTGCAAGTGACTCTCATCTGTTTACTTTCAGTGATGAAAAGACAAAAAACTATTGTTTTCCTTGTATTAAGCACAAGTTTCTCATTGGAAACTCTGCCTTTGAATAAAATCCAACTCCTGTAAATCCTGAAAAGCCTCGTCAATATTAGAGACGCTAGAATAGGGTCATCAGCATACAGACAAGAGATTTGCAGTCAGTCTTCCCTAATTATTTATATTCAGCGTAAAAAAGGACCCGACCTAAAATTGAGCCCCGGGAACTTTATTATTTATACTTTTATTTAACTAGGCAAGTCAGCTAAGAACAAATTCTCCTTTACAAATGACGGCCTAGAAACAGTGGGTTAACTGCCTTGTTCAGGGGGCAAAACGACCAATTTTTTTTAACCTTGTTCAGCTCGGGGGGGGATTCGATCAAGCAACCTTTCGGTTAACTAGTCCCGACGCTCTAACCACTAGGCTGCTAACCCGTCACCCCTTTTGTAAGCCTTCAAAAAAGTGAAGATTTCATACCCTCCTCTGCTACACGCTGTCAGAAAGGTCGTTTTTCCTAAATCGCCACATGACTCATGTTTATGGATGTGTGACGCGGTTCATCATGGTAGTTCCTGTTGTTAGATGGGGAAAAAAACATTTTGGAGATAAAATATCTGAACATCCCAGCGCCTCTTTAAACCAATCACATCTTGAGAAGGCTACACATTTCAAAATCAAAGCAAAATGGGAAGAAAAAAATAACTTTGAAAAACGAGGAAGCTAATTTATATGGCAACTTTATTTGAGACAAAACCACAGCATGAAACAATGAATCAAAACATATGGATGGACACATTTAAGCTTCGTAAATTAAATCTACAATTTAGAAAACTACCTTTCATTCATTAAAAAAAATTAAAAAAATATCATGAGACAGAAATATACAAGTGCCATTTTTTGGTAAATAAATTTCGCATGCATTCGTTTCCAACATGCATCAAACAATTACTGTTCAGCAGGTTTAAAGGGCAGGAGCACCACCTCCTCAATCCTGTTCAGCAGGTTTAAAGGGTAGGAGCACCACCTCCTCTATCCTGAACAGCAGGTTTAAAGGGCAGGAGCACCACCTCCTCAATCCTGAACAGCAGGTTTAAAGGGTAGGAGCACCACCTCCTCTATCCTGAACAGCAGGTTTAAAGGGCAGGAGCACCACCTCCTCAATCCTGAACAGCAGGTTTAAAGGGTAGGAGCACCATCTCCTCATTCCTGAACAGCAGGTTTAAAGGGCAGGAGCACCATCTCCTCAATCCTGAACAGCAGGTTTAAAGGGTAGGAGCACCACCTCCTCTATCCTGAACAGCAGGTTTAAAGGGCAGGAGCACCACCTCCTCAATCCTGAACAGCAGGTTTAAAGGGTAGGAGCACCACCTCCTCTATCCTGAACAGCAGGTTTAAAGGGCAGGAGCACCACCTCCTCAATCCTGAACAGCAGGTTTAAAGGGTAGGAGCACCATCTCCTCATTCCTGAACAGCAGGTTTAAAGGGCAGGAGCACCACCTCCTCAATCCTGAACAGCAGGTTTAAAGGGCAGGAGCACCATCTCCTCTATCCTGAACAGCAGGTTTAAAGGGCAGGAGCACCATCTCCTCAATCCTGAACAGCAGGTTTAAAGGGCAGGAGCACCATCTCCTCATTCCTGAACAGCAGGTTTAAAGGGCAGGAGCACCATCTCCTCTATCCTGAACAGCAGGTTTAAAGGGCAGGAGCACCATCTCCTCTATCCTGAACAGCAGGTTTAAAGGGCAGGAACACCATCTCCTCTATCCTGAACAGCAGGTTTAAAGGGCAGGAACACCATCTCCTCTATCCTGAACAGCAGGTTTAAAGGGCAGGAGCACCATCTCCTCCATCCTGAACAGCAGGTTTAAAGGGCAGGAGCACCATCTCCTCCATCCTGAACAGCAGGTTTAAGGGCAGGAGCACCATCTCCTCAATCCTGTTCAGCAGGTTTAAAGGGCAGGAGCACCATCTCCTCAATCCTGAACAGCAGGTTTAAAGGGCAGGAGCACCATCTCCTCAATCCTGAACAGGCCGGGACAAGTGCAATACCTTCAGAGTAACAGCACTGACACCCCTCCCAACCTGACCAGGACAGGGACTGGCTTCTACAGTTACAACCTGACCAGGACAGGGACTGGCTTCTATAGTTACAACCTGACCAGGACAGGCTTCTACAGTTACAACCTGACCAGGACAGGGACTGGCTTCTATAGTTACAACCTGACCAGGACAGGGACTGGCTACTACAGTTATAACCTGACCAGGACAGGGACTGACACCCCTCCCAACCTGACCAGGACAGGCTTCTACAGTTATAACCTGACCAGGACAGGGACTGGCTTCTACAGTTATAACCTGACCAGGACAGGGACTGGCTACTACAGTTATAACCTGACCAGGACAGGGACTGACGCCCCTCCCAACCTGACCAGGAAAGGGACTGGCTTCTACAGTTATAACCTGACCAGGACAGGGACTGGCTTCTACAGTTACAACCCGACCAGGACAGGGACTGGCTTCTACAGTTACAACCCGACCAGGACAGGGACCAGCTACTACAGTTATAACCTGACCAGGACAGGGACTGACACCCCTCCCAACCTGACCAGGACAGGGACTGGCTTCTACAGTTACAACCTGACCAGGACAGGGACTGGCTTCTATAGTTATAACCTGACCAGGACAGGGACTGGCACCCCTCCCAACCTGACCAGGACAGGGACTGGCACCCCTCCCAACCTGACCAGGACAGGGACTGGCTTCTATAGTTACAACCTGACCAGGACAGGGACTGACACCCCTCCCAACCTGACCAGGACAGGGACTGGCTTCTACAGTTACAACCTGACCAGGACAGGGACTGACTTCTACAGTTCCAACCCGACCAGGACAGGGACTGGCTTCTACAGTTACAACCTGACCAGGACAGGGACTGACACCCCTCCAACCTGACCAGGACAGGGACTGGCACCCCTCCCAACCTGACCAGGACAGGGACTGGCTTCTACAGTTACAACCAGACCTGACCAGGAAAGGGACTGGCTTCTACAGTTACAACCTGACCAGGACAGGAACTGGCTTCTACAGTTACAACCTGACCTGGACAGGGACTGGCTTCTACAGTTACAACCTGACCTGACCAGGACAGGGACTGGCTTCTACAGTTCCAACCCAACCTGATTGGGACTGGCTTCTACAGTTCCAACCCAACCTGATTGGGACTGGCTACTACAGTTCCAACCCAACCTGGACAGGGAATGGCTTCTACAGTTCCAACCCAACCTGATTGGGACTGGCTACTACAGTTACAACCCAACCAGGACAGGCTTCTACAGTCACAACCCAACCTGATTGGGACTGGCTTCTACAGTTCCAACCCAACCTGATTGGGACTGGCTACTACAGTTACAACCCAACCAGGACAGGCTTCTACAGTCACAACCCAACCTGATTGGGACTGGCTTCTACAGTTCCAACCCAACCTGATTGGGACTTGTACAGTAAACGGTTACATTACCACCAGTCAATCGTCTTTTGAGTAATGTGAAAAGTGATGCAGAACAGAGACCACTACAGAATAGTTCTAGAAAACACCATTCGATAGTCTGAAAACTGCCACATAAAAAAACACATTATTATTATTATTATTATTATTATTATTATTATTATTATTATTATTATTATTATTATTATTATTATTATAATAATTATTATTAGACCGGCACAGAACGACTTTAATAAAACAGTTAGTTCATCTTGACTGAAGGTCGAGTCACTGCTCAGTCAGTTTTGCATGGATTTGCACAGCAAACTTTTGTTTAAGCGGGATGCAAAGCAGCAAAACTGACCGAGGAACAGCGATGATTCGATGTGTGGGGTTTTGAGTTGGTTTGTTGGGTTCGGAGAGGATTCCTTCCATGTCGAGGGATGGGGGCGCTGCAACATAGACAGCAATACTGGAAGTGCTCACATTGCAGTAGATGTAGATAATATACTACCTGCACTATAAGCACTTTAACACTGCTGAAACTAAATCCAGTAAACTGTTTGGTCTGATTGGAGACAGGCTGGGTACAGAGGCTGGAGGCTCAGGACAGTGGGATGCTTTTGGGGGCGAGGGTGACCAGGTAGCTGAGGACAGTGGGATGGTCTTGGGGCGAGGGTGACCAGGGTAGCTGGAGGCTCAGGACAGTGGGATGGTCTTGGGGCGAGGGTGGCCAGGGATTTGAGGACAGTGGGATGGTCTTGGGGCGAGGGTGACCAGGTTGCTGAGGACAGTGGGATGGTCTTGGGGGCGAGGGTGACCAGGTAGCTGGAGGCTCAGGACAGTGGGATGGTCTTGGGGCGAGGGTGACCAGGTAGCTGGAGGCTCAGGACAGTGGGATGGTCTTGGGGGCAAGGGTGACCAGGTAGCTGGAGGCTCAGGACAGTGGGATGGTCTTGGGGGCGAGGGTGACCAGGTAGCTGGAGGCTCAGGACAGTGGGATGGTCTTGGGGGCGAGGGTGACCAGGTAGCTGGAGGCTCAGGACAGTGGGATGGTCTTGGGGGCGAGGGTGACCAGGTAGCTGGAGGCTCAGGAAGGTGGGATGGTCTTGGGGCGAGGGTGACCAGGTAGCTGGAGGCTCAGGACAGTGGGATGGTCTTGGGGCGAGGGTGACCAGGTAGCTGGAGGCTCAGGACAGTGGGATGGTCTTGGGGCGAGGGTGACCAGGTAGCTGGAGGCTCAGGACAGTGGGATGGTCTTTGGGGGCGAGGGTGACCAGGTAGCTGGAGGCTCAGGAAGGTGGGATGGTCTTGGGGCGAGGGTGACCAGGTAGCTGGAGGCTCAGGACAGTGGGATGGTCTTGGGGCGAGGGTGACCAGGTAGCTGGAGGCTCAGGACAGTGGGATGGTCTTGGGGCGAGGGTGACCAGGTAGCTGGAGGCTCAGGACAGTGGGATGGTCTTGGGGCGAGGGTGACCAGGTAGCTGGAGGCTCAGGACAGTGGGATGGTCTTGGGGGCAAGGGTGACCAGGTAGCTGGAGGCTCAGGACAGTGGGATGGTCTTGGGCGAGGGTGACCAGGTAGCTGGAGGCTCAGGACAGTGGGATGGTCTTGGGGGCGAGGGTGACCAGGTAGCTGGAGGCTCAGGACAGTGGGATGGTCTTGGGGCGAGGGTGACCAGGTAGCTGGAGGCTCAGGACAGTGGGATGGTCTTGGGGGCAAGGGTGACCAGGTAGCTGGAGGCTCAGGACAGTGGGATGGTCTTGGGGCGAGGGTGACCAGGTAGCTGAGGACAAGGGATGGTCTTGGGGCGAGGGTGACCAGGTAGCTGGAGGCTCAGGACAGTGGGATGGTCTTGGGGCGAGGGTGACCAGGTAGCTGGAGGTTCAGGACAGTGGGATGGTCTTGGGGCGAGGGTGACCAGGTAGCTGGAGGCTCAGGACAGTGGGATGGTCTTTGGGGGCGAGGGTGACCAGGTAGCTGGAGGCTCAGGACAGTGGGATGGTCTTGGGGGCGAGGGTGACCAGGTAGCTGGAGGCTCAGGACAGTGGGATGGTCTTGGGGCGAGGGTGACCAGGTAGCTGGAGGCTCAGGACAGTGGGATGGTCTTGGGGGCGAGGGTGACCAGGTAGCTGGAGGCTCAGGACAGTGGGATGGTCTTGGGGGCGAGGGTGACCAGGTAGCTGGAGGCTCAGGACAGTGGGATGGTCTTTGGGGGCGAGGGTAACCAGGTAGCTGGAGGCTCAGGACAGTGGGATGGTCTTTGGGGGCGAGGGTAACCAGGTAGCTGGAAGAACAAGCCTCCATCAGTTTTGCATAGATTTGCACAACTCATTTTTACTTGTAATGCAACTATGCAAAACTAACAGAGAACTGCAAGAAGAAGAAAACATACAGGCAGTGGTCCTGGTTGGTGGGACGCCAGTTAGACCCTTATGCCAGAAGGGGCACTTAGGGCAGTAGGTGCTCATCTATGTCACTATCTGCACTAGATGCACCTTAGCACAAAGACATCATGAAGTCAAGTCAAACCAAGCAGGGCCTGGTCCAAGCTGGGCCTGGTCCACGCGGAGTTACGGTCCACCCAGGGGCCTGGTCCAAGCGGGGTTACGGTTCACCCAGGGGCCCGGTCCAAGCTGGGCCTGGTCCACGCGGAGTTACGGTTCACCCAGGGGCCTGGTCCAAGCGGGGTTACGGTTCACCCAGGGGCCCGGTCCAACCGGGGCCTGGTCCACGCAGAGTTACGGTTCCCCCAGGGGCCCGGTTCACCCAGGGGCCCGGTCCACGCGGAGTTACGGTTCACCCAGGGGCCCGGTCCACGCGGGGCTACGGTTCACCCAGGGGCCCGGTCCAAGCCGGGTTACGGTTCACCCAGGGGCCCGGTCCACCCAGGGGCTACGGTCCACGCGGGGGGTCAGTGTCAGCGGTATTGCTAGAAGTGCCTCCACTGCAGTAGATCATCAATAACACTACCTGCACTGTAAGCACTTTGACAATACAGCGACAGACTATTCACCAGTCCTTCTGCATCTTCCATCTTCTCTTTTTACAACGATAAAACAAAAAATCTCCAAAAAGAAGCAGCACCCTGAAATCACAAAGGAAGGTCATTATAAACATGTTCACTGTTTAGACAAAGTACAAAACAAACAAACAAAAAAAGTATGTGTGTTATTGATAGTCGTCTCTGAAGACAACATGTGAGAATATTTCCCCCAGTCATCCAGGCTACTTCCAGTGCCTTCTATAGGACTCCACCATGCCTGTGTTCACCAGCTATCTGGACCACGTTTCCAGCGGCATCAATGGTCGTTCTCTTATCGGAAACACTTAACATGGGAAGTAATAAACCCTCCAAAAAAAAACTAGACGAGCTATAAAAACAACTCCAACAAGTGACTTATCACTAAGTTTCATTCAAAATGTGTGTGTCAATCGGCTGATGATTCATAGTTGAAAAAAAATATGATTTGTGATTTATTGTGAACCATGAAGAGGGGGCCCAGTGGAAGGGAGAGAAGGACTTGCCGCCTGCTTTCTGCGCCTGTCTGGCTGTGCACCCTTCCCCCTACAGTCTTAACATGGCGCCGCGGAGTCCGCAAAACCCCCCCCTAGTAATATTTACTACAAAACAACTCAACCACCTGCGTTTATTCAGCAGGCTAGCTAGCTAATGCATGTATATCAACTTGTCTAGGTATGCAACAGTTTGGGGGGGGACGTTGTAACGTTTAATTCTCATGTAATAAAATATATATATATCAGAAGTTGAGAAAGTGTAACTTGGCTTTCACCGAATAACGTTTCAGAGAACCAGTCTCGCTAGTTAGCGTTAGCAAGTGCTTTCTTTTTTGGGGGGGGATATTTGAGCTAACATTAGCTAACTATACAAAGAAAAGTAAAATATCTTACAAAACTTCCAACTTAAAAAAACAAAAGAAATCACACTCAACGTTACAACACTGAAACGTGTAACTACATATAACATACATTACAAGTTAGTTAGCTAGTTTGATAAATTAGCTAACGTTAGTTCGGCTAATAAGTTGCTGCTAGCTTAACATGTTAGCCCAACAACAACCCCGAGTCACACAATAACTTGTTACTGTATCTAACTAGGATGGCTATTTAGCCAATTTACCACAAAACCGGGACGAGTTCCCCCTATTTATGTGTGTAATTATAGTAATTTCACCGGTTAGATAGCTTGTTAGTTAACTAGTTAAACAAGACGCTACCAACCAGGCTAGGCTAACCAAGCTAGGCTAACCAAGCTAGGCTAACCAGGCTAGGCTAACCAAGCTAGGCTAACCAAGCTAGGCTAACCAAGCTAGGCTAACCAGCCAGCTAAAACGCGCGGCCTAAAACTGCCCCATGTGCTGCTGCTTTGTTCTGGGGGGGGACACTAGCTAACTCACACCACACACACACACAATACACCCGAGAGAAACGCAAAATAACATTTTGATCCAATACAATTATTCCCGTTAAAACTACAACAATACCGTATAATAGTCTTTAACTACATAAAGTTGAATAGTCACTCCTGGTTGATAAAAAGGCAGTGTAGCGAGTTAGAGAGGCAACACGCTTTTCAAATCTCCCTCATTCTCCCAACTATGGAGGAGAGAGAGGGCTGCCATGCGACTCTTACTCTACTGTTTCCCCCCTCACTAACTTCTCGGTTTTAGGACGGTAGGCAGATTCAGATCCATGCTAAAATGTACTATACAATTTTTAAAAAATCACTTTTTTTCCCTTCTCTTTAAACATGTATACTGCTTAAAAACCAGGCTAAAATAAAGAGTTCCTTGTCAATAACATGCGTTTAGCAAGACACTCACCGCTGAAATCCACCATCTTCGCTCAGTTGCCTGGACTTACCGTTCAATGTGTGGAGAGGAAACCAACCCCCCCACAAAAAAAACCCTAGCAACTGCTTCGTTCACTTTTAACATGGGCTAGAAAATACATCTATTTGCAAAAGTGGAGAGCACATGTGTCTACCGCTGTAAAGATGGGATATTATTAAAGGATATTATTGTAGGGGGATAATGAAAGTGGCGCGAAGCCGACCTGTCGGTCCCCATGTGGGTGAATGAAGGGCGGCTCCCGCTGAACGTAAATATCTGGCTACAACCACTCTAACTGTCCAATTACCATCCACTAGAGTCCCTCTGATCCACCCTCATACACACTTATACTAACCCTGGCTTTATAATATATATACCATATCTAACCCTGGCTTTATAATCTATATACCATATCTAACCCTGGCTTTATATTCTATATACCATATCTAACCCGGCTTTATATTCTATATACCATATCTAACCCTGGCTTTATAATCTATATACCATATCTAACCCTGGCTTTATATTCTATATACCATATCTAACCCTGGCTTTATAATCTACTACACTATCTAACCCTGGCTTTATATACTATACTACCATATCTAACCCGGCTTTATATTCTATATACCATATCTAACCCTGGCTTTATAATCTACTGCACTATCTAACCCTGGCTTTATATTCTATATACCATATCTAACCCTGGCTTTATATTCTATATACCATATCTAACCCTGGCTTTATATTCTATATACCCATATCTAACCCTGGCTTTATATACTATATACCATATCTAACCCTGGCTTTATATTCTATATACCATATCTAACCCTGGCTTTATACTATATACCATATCTAACCCTGGCTTTATATACTATATACCATATCTAACCCTGGCTTTATAATCTACTACACTATCTAACCCTGGCTTATATATATATACCATATCTAACCCTGGCTTTATATACTATATACCATATCTAACCCTGGCTTTATAATCTATACACTATCTAACCCTGGCTTTATACTACATACCATATCTAACCCTGGCTTTATATTCTATATACCATATCTAACCCTGGCTTTATATTCTATATACCATATCTAACCCTGGCTTTATATACTATATACCATATCTAACCCTGGCTTTATATTCTATATACCATACTAACCCTGGCTTTATATTCTATATACCATATCTAACCCTGGCTTTATAATCTACTACACTATCTAACCCTGGTTATTCTATATACCATATCTAACCCTGGCTTTATATACTATATACCATATCTAACCCTGGCTGTTATATACTATATACCATATCTAACCCTGGCTTATATACTATATACCATATCTAACCCTGGCTTTTATATACTATATACCATATCTAACCCTTGGCTTTATATACTATATACCATATCTAACCCTGGCTTTATATTATATATACCATATCTAACCCTGGCTTTATAATTCTATATACCATATCTAGCCCTGGCTTTATAATCTATATACCATATCTAACCCTGGCTTTATATACTATATACCATATCTAACCCTGGCTTTATATTCTATATACCATATCTAACCCTGGCGTTTACTATTCTATATACCATATCTAACCCTGGCTTTATATTCTATATACCATATCTAACCCTGGCTTTCTATTCTATATACCATATCTAACCCTGGCTTTATATTCTATATACCATATCTAACCCTGGCTTTATATTCTATATACCATATCTAACCCTGGCTTTATATACTATATACCATATCTAACCCTGGCTTTATATTCTATATACCATATCTAACCCTGGCTTTATATACTATATACCATATCTAACCCTGGCTTTATTCTAATACCATATCTAACCCTGGCTTTATATACTATATACCATATCTAACCCTGGCTTATATACTATATACCATATCTAACCCTGGCTTTATATATACTACACTATCTAACCCTGGCTTTATATTCTATATACCATATCTAACCCTGGCTTTATATTATACTACACTATCTAACCCTGGCTTATATTCTACTATACTGGGCTCAACTACACTCCAAACTATTTTGGAAACAACATGCTTTCGAGAGATGTAATTTTGTATTTTGAAATACAAAAATACTTTTCTATACATTTTCTTTTTTTAAAGCGGTTCACATTTTACATTTTGCAGACGCTCTTAGCCATATCGACTTACAGTAATGCATGCATACATTATTCATACTGGTCCCCCATGGGAATCGAACCCACAACCCTGGCATTGCAAGTGCCATGCTCTACCAAGCGAGCCACACGGGACTTTCCCCTTGTATTGCTATCAGAAGTCTGACAGATATTGATTGAACATGGATGGATTGTGATGGCACTATGGTCTGATAAAAGCGTCAGTTTAAATACTCAATATACAAATGGAAATGTCAAAAAAATGAACAATTGCAAAGCATGCTGAGTATATTGTAATGAGTTCTGCGAATAATAATAATAATACCCACTGTGCTTTTCAGTTCATAGTTTGGTATGTTAATTTTCAAGCTCTGAATGCTGATTGGCTGACAGCTGTGGTCTATCAGACATTATACCACAAATATGACAAACATGTATTTTTTACTGCTCTAATTACGTTGGTAAGCAGTTTATAATAGCAATAAGGCACATCGGGGGGTTTGTGGTATATGGCCAATATACCACGGCTAAGAGCTGTTCTTATGTACAAAGCATCGTGGAGTGCCTGGACACAGTCGTGGTATATTGGCCATATACATCAATCAAACTTTATTTGTCACTCGAATACAACAAGTGTAGACTTACCGTGAAATGCTTACTTTACAAGCCCTTAACCAATAGTGCAGTTCAAGAATTTAGCACACCACCTCATTGCTTAAATATACATTTAGTTCATTTAGCAGACAATCTTGTCCAGAATAACTTGCTCAACGAAGGTAGTTAAACAACAACATATCACAGTCATGTACAACGGTTTATGTAAACCGTTACTGAGAATGTGTTTTTTATATATAAAGGCATGTCAGTATTAAGTATAAATTATTATTTACAACGACAGCCTACCCCCCGGGCCAAACCCGGACGAGCTGTGCCAATTGTGTGCCGCCTTATGGGACTCCCAACACGGCCGGATTGTGATACAGCCCGGAATCGAAACAGGGACTGTAGTGATGCCTTTTCCACTGAGATTGCAGTGCTTAGACCGCTGAGCCCCCCGGGATGTTCTGTTCGGGTTGGCTACTTGCGTTCCCTACCTTCTTCCCTGTGGCTCAGTTGGTAGAGGATGGTATTTGCAACGCCAGCATGGTGTGTGCAATGCCAGGGTTGTGGGTTCGATTACCACGGGGGGCCAGTACAAAAAAAAGATAATGTATGCATTCACTACTGTTAGAGAGTCTGCTAATTACTCAAATGTAAAATGTAATTCTATTTGTGTATTTTAGAATACAAATACATGTATTTAATTAAATAAATGACACAATTAAAAAAAAGTTATTTTATAGTTTATTTTTTGAACATGATCTTTATGGTATATTGCTTCTTTTTTTGCCCATCCCTCCCTGCCCTCAGCGAATTTTCCACGCTATCTGGGCGATCCTTGGGACGTCCCATTGACGTTTAACTATAGATGATGATGAAAAGGCTTTAGTGTAGAGACGTCCCAAGGATTCTGGGTTGCCTCAGTTAGACAGAAAATTACCTAACTGAGTTTATGCGGGTTTTTAAAATGTACTGTATGAAACACAATACAGGTAGATAGGCTATATTTACAAATTAATATCTATTCAATCGGAATTGTTATGTGATTTTGTTTTAACATTGTATAAAATAGTTTCATGACAAAATAATGTGTAGCTGGAAATGGCAACATCTTTGACTGTGGTTTATTACCAAACGGTTGTTTTCCCCAAGCGGAACATAGAACACAATTAACTAAATAACATAGTGGCTAAATACTTAGAAAAAAACATGCAAACAATTATGATGAATTAATAAAAAGGCAGTTTGAAATGTGAAAAGTGTGTTTGTACAGTCTGGATTCGATTAAAATACAGTAAAACTATAATCCCACCAGCCTATATATATATATGAGGTTGACATAATTTTTTATTTTATTTTATTTTTATTTCACCTTATTTAACCAGGTAGGCAAGTTGAGAGCAAGTTCTCATATCCAATTGCCTAATCCCAATCCCATATTATCCAATCGCACTAATCCCAATTCCATATTTATCAATTTGCACCAATGCACTTTGATTGCTAAGATGGAGATGTTTTAACGACACGTTCCCATCTTCTAAATCTGACACAATTATATTTACACAATTATTATCATTATTTATTGACAGTTATTTCCACCGTGGCTTCTGCATTAGCTACACTCTTCTATTGTAATGCTGCACGGATTTCACTGCTCGATTCAGTACATATCCTATACCTATTTAAACATACATCACAATTTACCTCAGAATTTTACATTACATTTACATTTACATTGACATTTTTAGTCATTTTATCAGACGCTCTTATCCAGAGCGACTTACAGTAGTGAATACATACATTTCATACAATTTCATAATTTTTTTTCTGTGCTGGCACCCCGTGGGAATCGAACCCACAACCCTGGTGTTGCAAACACCATGCTCTACCAACTGATTGTGTGGTCATTTGCATAATAATATTGCATAATTATAGTGTAAATCTAGGAAACACCATGTCTATTGCAAACATTGAGTTTTATTATTTGGGAACCGGCAGTAAACATTCTACTAGACCGCCACTAGAGGGTCTCAGCAAGCCGTCTAACGGAAAGAGATTCTCCTCTCTCAGACGCACTCAAACAGCATCCCATCTTACCACATCGACTCAAACAGCATCCCATCTTACCGCATCGACTCAAACAGCATCCCATCTACCACATCGGACTCGAACAGCATCCCATCTTACCACATCGACTCAAACAGCATCCCATCTTACCGCATCGACTCAAACAGCATCCCATCTTACCACATCGACTCAAACAGCATCCCATCTTACCAACACTCGACTCAAACAGCATCCCAAACCTTACCACATCGACTCAAACAGCATTACGGTACAGAGTCAATGTGGAGGCTATATACAGGGGTACCGGTACAGAGTCAATGTGGAGGCTATATACAAGGGGGTACCGGTACAGAGTCAATGGGAGGCTATATACAGGGGTACCGATACAGAGTCAATGTGGAGGCTATATACAGGGGGTACCGGTACAGAGTCAATGTGGAGGCTATATACAGGGGGTACCGGTACAGAGTCAATGTGGAGGCTATATACAGGGGGTACCGGTACAGAGTCAATGTGGAGGCTATATACAGGGGTACCGGTACAGAGTCAATGTGGAGGCTATATACAGGGGGGTACCGGTACAGAGTCATGTGGAGGCTATATACGGGTGTTACGTACAGAGTCAATGTGGAGGCTATATACAGGGGTACCGGTACAGAGTCAATTTGGAGGCTATATACAGGGGGTACCGGTACAGAGTCAATGTGGAGGCTATATACAGGGGGTACCGGTTTCAGAGTCAATGTGGAAGCTATAACAGGGGGTACCGGTACAGAGTCAATGTGGAGGCAATATACAGGGGGTACCGGTATACAGAGTCAATGTGGAGGCTATATACAGGGTGGTACCGGTACAGAGTCAATGGGGAGGCTATATACAGGGGTACCGGTACAGAGTCAATGTGGAGGCTATATATAGGGGGTACCGGTACAGAGTCAATGTGGAGGCTATATACAGGGGGTACCGGTACAGAGTTAATGTGGGAAGCTATATACAGGGTATTACGGTACAGAGTCAATAGGAGGCTATATACAGGGGGTACCGGTTCAGAGTCAATGTGGAGGCTATATACAGGGGTACCGGTACAGAGTCAATGTGGAGGGCTATATACAGGGGTACCGGTACAGAGTCAATGTGGAGGCTATATACAGGGGGTACCGGTTCAGAGTCAATGTGGAGGCTATATACAGGGGGTACCGGTACAGAGTCAATGTGGAGGCTATATACAGGGGGTACCGGTTCAGAGTCAATGTGGAGGGCTATAAACAGGGGGTACCGGTACAGAGTCCAATGTGGAGGTTATATACAGGGGGGTACCGGTACAGAGTCAATGTGGAAGGCTATATACAGGGGGTACCGGTACAGAGTCAATGTGGAGGCTATATACAGGGGGTACCGGTACAGAGTCAATGTGGAGGCTATATACAGGGTGTTACGGTACAGAGTCAATGTGGAGGCTATATACAGGTGGGTACCGGTACAGAGTCAATGTGGAGGCTTATACAGGGGAGTACGGGTACAGAGTCAATGTGGATGCTATATACAGGGGAGTACCGGTACAGAGTCAATGTGGAGGCTATATACAGGGGGTACCGGTACAGAGTCAATTGTGGAGGCTATATACAGGGTGTTACGGTACAGAGTCAATGTGGTGGCTATATACAGGGGGTACGGTACAGAGTCAATGTGGAGGCTATATACAGGGGGTACCGGTACAGAGTCAATGTGGAGCTATATACAGGGGGGTACCGATACAGAGTCAATGTGGAGTCTATATACAGGGGGGTACCGGTTACAGAGTCAATGTGGAGGCTATATACAGGGGGTACCGGTACAGAGTCAATGTGGAGGCTATATACAGGGGTACCGGTACAGAGTCAATGTGGAGGCTATATACAGGGTGGTATATATACAGAGTCAATGTGGAGCTGGATACAGGGGGTATACCGGTACAGAGTCAATGTGGAGGCTATATACAGGGTGGTAACCGGTACAGAGTCAATGTGGAGGCTATATACAGGGGGTACCGGTACAGAGTCATGTGGAGGCTATATACAGGGGGTACCGTACAGAGTCAATGTGAGAGGCTATAATAGCAGGGGGTACCGGTAACAGAGTCAATGTGGAGGCTATATCAGGGAGTACGTACAGAGTCAATGTGGAGGCTATATACAGGTGGTATATATACAGAGTCAATGTGGAGGCTATATACAGGGGGTACCGGTACAGAGTCAATGTGGAGGCTATATACAGGGGGTACCGGTACAGAGTCAATGTGGAGGCTCTATCAGGGGGGGTACCGGTACAGAGTCAATGTGGAGGTTATATACAGGGGGTACCGTACAGAGTCAATGTGGAGGCTATACAGGGGGTACCGGTACAGAGTCAATGTGGAGGCTATATACAGGGGGTACCGGTACGAGTCAATGTGGAGGCTATATACAGGGGGTACCGGTACAGAGTCAATGTGGAGGCTATATACAGGGTGGTATATATACAGAGTCAAATGTTGCGGGTAATTCAGGTAATTCAGGTAATATGTACATGCACATTACCGTTCAATAGTTTGGGGTCACTTAGCAATGTCGTTGTTTTTGTCCATTAAAATAACATCAATTGATCAGAAATACAGTGATACATTGTTAATGTTGTAAATGACTATTGTAGCTGGAAACAGCTGATTTTAATGGAATATCTACATAGGCGTACAGAGGCCCATTATCAGCAACCATCACTCTGTGTTCCAATGGCATGTTGTGTTAGCTAATCCACGTTTATCATTTTAAAAGGGCTAATTGATCATGGATTTTTATGCATAATCATTCTACATATTCATATGGATTTTATGCATAATCATTCTACATATTCATATGGACTTTTATGCATAATCGTTCTACATATTCCTATGGATTTTTATGCATAATCGTTCTACAAATTCATATGGATTGTTATGCATAATCGTTCTACATATTCATATGGATTGTTATGCATAATCGTTCTACATATTATATGGATTATTATGCATAATCGTTCTACAAATTCATATGGATTTTTATGCATAATCGTTCTACATATTCACATGGATTGTTATGCATAATCGCTCTACATTTTCATATGGATTGTTATGCATAGTTGTTCTACAAATTCATATGGATTTTAATGCATAATCGATCTACATATTCATATGGATTGTTATGCATAATCGATCTACATATTCATTTGGATTGTTATGCATAATCGTTCTACAAATCTCTGATGCTAAGCCACTCATGTTCCTGTGTTCCTAAAACGTCAGCCGCCAGTCAGGCTCCTCCCCCCGTGGGGCTCGACGAGGAGACTGGGGCTCTGAGTGTTCTGTTGTGTTCTGCCTCTAGAAACAAGACCCCATATGGTCCCTCAGTAAACTGGGGTTTAACACCGCTCACCTCTCCTTCTTTCTTTGAAGCATTCAGCTGTGAAATGTCACGAAACATCAGACAACACAGGAGCAAGCAGTGGCTGACTTATCATCAGGCAGTCCAGGCCTCACTCATTAATACAAATATAATTTCTCCTCTCGAGGCCCCCATCTTCCTCGCGAGGCCCCCTCATCCTCCTCTCGAGGCCCCCCATCCTCCTCTCGAGGCCCCCATCTTCCTCTCGAGGCCCCCCCATCCTCCTCTCGAGGCCCCCATCCTCCTCTCGAGGCCCCCATCTTCCTCTCGAGGCCCCCCCATCCTCCTCTCGAGGCCCTCACCTCCTCTCGAGGCCCCCATCCTCCTCTCGAGGCCCCTCACTCCTCTCGAGGCCCCATCCTCCTCTCGAGGCCCCTCATCCTCCTCTCGAGGCCCCCCATCCTCCTCTCGAGGCCCCCATCCTCCTCTCGAGGCCCCCATCCTCCTCTCGAGGCCCCCCCATCCTCCTCTCGAGGCCCCCATCCTCCTCTCGAGGCCCCCCATCCTCCTCTCGGCCCCCCATCTCCTCTCGAGGCCCCCTCCATTCCTCTCGAGGCCCCCCCATCCTCCTCTCGACCCCCATCCTCCTCTCGAGGCCCCCCATCCTCCTCTCGAGGCCCCTCCATCCTCCTCTCGAGGCCCCCATCCTCCTCTCGAGGCCCCCCATCCTCCTCTCGAGGCCCCCCATCCTCCTCTCGAGGCCCCCCCATTCTCCTCTCGAGGCCCCCAATCCTCCTCTCGAGGCCCCCCATCCTCCTCTCGAGGCCCCCCCATCCTCCTCTCGAGGCCCCTCCATCCTCCTCTCGAGGCCCCCCCATCCTCCTCTCGAGGCCCCCCATCCTCCTCTCGAGGCCCCTCCATCCTCCTCTCGAGGCCCCCCATCCTCCTCTCGAGGCCCCCCATCCTCCTCTCGAGGCCCCCCATCCTCCTCTCGAGGCCCCCCATCCTCCTCTCGAGGCCCCCCCATCCTCCTCTCGAGGCCCCCCATCCTCCTCTCGAGGCCCCCTCCATCCTCCTCTCGAGGCCCCCCCATCCTCCTCTCGAGGCCCCCCATCCTCCTCTCGAGGCCCCCCCATCCTCCTCTCGAGGCCCCCCATCTTCCTCTCGAGGCCCCCCATCCCTCTCGAGGCCCCCCATCCTCCTCTCGAGGCCCCCCCCCATCCTCCTCTCGAGGCCCCCCCTCCTCCTCTCGAGTTCTTTAATGTTTTCAACAAGCTAAGATCATGGTCTGTCTACCTTATAGGTTTTTTTTGCTATTGAAGAGAAAGCGAGGCAGAATGTGGATGATCCTTATCAAAGGGAACATTATCACCAGAAACACTTGGACTGGTTTGGGGGGAAAACAAAAAAACACAACAAATGTAATGATTATAGAGTCTAGACCAGTGGTTCTTAACCTGGGTTCGATCGAACCCCAGGGGTTCGGTGAGTCAGTCTCAGGGGTTCGGCGGAGGTCAAGACACACACCCGACTCATATGATTCGTGATGACACGCCCCGCTTGGCCATCATTTTTCCAATTAAGAAGGGTTCGGTGAATGCGCATATATGAAACTGGTGGGGGTCAGTACCTCCAACAAGGTTAAGAACCACTGGTCTATAGTATCTATAGTGTCTATAGTATCTATAGTATCAAATGTAATGATTATAGAGTCCAGACAAATGACGTGTTCACGAAGACCTTCAGAACACGCCACACTTCCAAATCCAGTCAGCCTGTGAGGTCAGTGGTGTTACGAACCGGCTCAGAGTTCGCAACAACAGGGGACAACGTGGAGACAAGGAGTATCAACATATATATTATTAGATACCACAACTAGCACAACCAAAAAACACACAAGGTGTCTGCATGGAGAGAGTCTCCCACAATGACTGTGGAAGAGGTGCCTTTATCCTGGGACACACCTGGGGACCCAGGTCTCTTTATCCTGGGACACATGGGGCCCAGGTCTCTTTATCCTGGGACACACCTGGGGACCCAGGTCTCTTTATCCTGGGACACACCTGGGGACCCAGGTCTCTTTATCCTGGGACACACCTGGGGGCCCAGGTCTCTTTATCCTGGGACACACCTGGGGGCCCAGGTCTCTTTATCCTGGGACACCTGGGGCCCCAGGTCTCTTTATCCTGGGACACACCTGGGGACCCAGGTCTCTTTATCCTGGGACACACCTGGGGGCCCAGGTCTTTATCCTGGGACACACCTGGGGCCCCAGGTCTCTTATCCTGGGACACACCTGGGGACCCAGGTCTCTTTATCCTGGGACACACCTGGGCCCCAGGTCTCTTTATCCTGGGACACACCTGGGGACCCAGGTCTCTTATCCTGGGACACCTGGGGCCCAGGTCTCTTTATCCTGGGACACACCTGGGGCCCCAGGTCTCTTTATCCTGGGACACACCTGGGGACCCAGGTCTCTTTATCCTGGGACACACCTGGGGACCCAGGTCTCTTTATCCTGGGACACACCTGGGGACCCAGGTGTTTCCCATGTAGCTGACGACCCTCCCAACTCCTCCCACCGGCATCCTAATAAGGAAACAAGAACAAAGAGGGAGAGAATACGGCAGACAGAGTGGGAGGGTCGTCACAGTGTAATGAGGGTATATACGGCACAAACTTTCCTATGGTCGCCTTTCGTTTAATAACTAACATTCTGTCCTTATTGAAAACCTTGAAAACCCCCCTAGTGATACTATATAATCTCAGGTGGTGCTGTACCTGACGGGCTCTGTCAGCTCGGTAATGTGGTATGATGTGGCTGAGGGAGCATGAAACGGGTTGACGCACGGTCCCGGGTCTCCCGGCGCCGGTGGAATGATGCCTGGCGGCGCCGTCTACCATGGAGTAGCAGGTCTCAGAGGAGGACAGAGCAGAGTCAAGGACATGTCAAACCACTACGACACCGTCGCAGTAAATATGTGCGTTTTAAACAGTGGAGGCTGGTGGAAGGAAGCTATAAGTATTCACATGAGTCTGATGTGGGTTAAAGATGCTGGAAGTTAAAGTGTAAAGTCACAGCTGGTAGTTAAAGTGTAAAGTCACATGAGCCTGATGTGGTAGTTAAAGTGTAAAGTCACATGAGTCTGATGCTGGTTTAGTGTAACATGGTCTGCTGGCGGTTAAAGTGTAAAGTCACATGAGTCTGATGCGGGTAGTTAAAGTGTCCAGGAGCCTGATGCTGGTGGTAAAGTAAAGTCACATGAGTTGCTGGGTAGTTAAAGTCACCTGAACCTGATGCTGGTAGTTAAAGTGTAAAGTCACATGAGTCGATGCTGGTAGTTAAAGTGTAAAGTCACAGGGATGCGTGGTAGTTAATGTAAAGTCACATGAGGCCTGATGCGGTAGTTAAAGTGTCAAGTCACATGAGTCTGATGCTGGTAGTAAAGTGAACGTCACATGCCTGAGCTGGGCGTAGTTAAGTGTAAAGTCACTGAGTCTGATGCTGTAGTTAAAGTCTGCCTGATGCTGGTAGTTAAAGTGTAAAGTCACATGCGTCTGATGCTGGTAGTTAAAGTGTAAAGTCACATGAGCCTGATGCTGGTAGTTAAAGTCACATGAACCTGATGCTGGTAGTTAAAGTGTAAAGTCACATGAGTCTGATGCTGGTAGTTAAAGTGTAAAGTCACATGAGTCTGATGCTGGTAGTTAAAGTGTAGTCACATGAGCCTGATGCTGGTAGTTAAAGTCACATGAACCTGATGCTGGTAGTTAAAGTGTAAAGTCACATGAGTCTGATGCTGGTAGTTAAAGTGTAAAGTCACATGAGCCTGATGCTGGTATTTAAAGTGTAAAGTCACATGAGTCTGATGCTGGTAGTTAGAGTGTAAAGTCACATGAGCCTGATGCTGGTAGTTAAAGTGTAAAGTCACATGAGTCTGATGCTGGTATTTAAAGTGTAAAGTCACATGAGTCTGGCAAAATTAAGGCAGTTATACAATTTTAAAAACATTACAATACATTCATAACAGATTTAGCAACACACTAAGTGTTTGTCCTCAGGCCCCCGACTCCACTACCACATATCTACAACACAAAATCCATGTGTACGTGTGTGTGTGGTGTGGTGTGTGTGTGGTGTGTGTGTGTGTGTGTGTGCATAGTGTGTATGTTATCGTGTGTGTGTATACGTGTGCGTTTGTGTGTGTGTGTGTGTGTGTGTGTGCATAGTGTGTATGTTATCGTGTGTGTGTATACGTGTGTGTGTGTGTGTGTGTGTGTGTGTGTGTGTGTGTGTGTGTACGTGTGTGCATAGTGTGTATGTTATCGTGTGTGTGTGTGTGTGTGTGTGTGTGTGTGTGTGTGTGTGTGTGTGTGTGTGTGTGTGTGTGTGTGTGTGTGTGTGTGTGTGTGTGTGTGTACATGCATGTGTCTGTGTCTCTTCCCAGTCCCCGCTGTTCCATAAGGTGTATTTTTATCTGTGTTTTAAATCTGATTCTACTGCTGCATTAGTTACCTAATGTGGAATACAAGTAGTGATAAAGTCAATCTCTCCTCCACTTTCAGCCAGGAGAGATTGACCTGCGTATTATTAATGTTAGCTCTCTGTGTACATCCAAGGGCCAGCCGTGCTGCTCTGTTCTGAGACAACTGCAATTTTCCTAAGTCCTTTTTTTGTGGCACCTGACCACACGACTGAACATTAGTCCAGGTGCGACAAAGCTAGGTCCTGTAGGACCTGCCTTGTTGATAGTGTTGTTAAGGTAGAAACTAGGGCCTGTAGGACCTGCCTTGTTGATAGTGTTGTTAAGAAGGTAGAAATTAGGGCCTGTAGGACCTGCCTTGTTGATAGTGTTGTTAAGAAGGTAGAAATTAGGGCCTGTAGGACCTGCCTTGTTGATAGTGTTGTTAAGAAGGTAGAAACTAGGGCCTGTAGGACCTGCCTTGTTGATAGTGTTGTTAAGAAGGTAGAAACTAGGGCCTGTAGGACCTGCCTTGTTGATAGTGTTGTTAAGAAGGTAGAAACTAGGGCCTGTAGGACCTGCCTTGTTGATAGTGTTGTTAAGAAGGTAGAAACTAGGGCCTGTAGGACCTGCCTTGTTGATAGTGTTGTTAAGAAGGTAGAAACTAGGGCCTGTAGGACCTGCCTTGTTGATAGTGTTGTTAAGAAGGTAGAAACTAGGGCCTGTAGGACCTGCCTTGTTGATAGTGCTGTTGAGAAGGTAGAAACTAGAGCCTGTAGGATCTGCCTTGTTGATAGTGTTGTTGAGAAGGTAGAAACTAGGGCCTGTAGGACCTGCCTTGTTGATAGTGTTGTTAAGAAGGTAGAAACTAGGGCCTGTAGGACCTGCCTTGTTGATAGTGTTGTAAGAAGGTAGAAACTAGGGCCTGTAGGACCTGCCTTGTTGATAGTGTTGTTAAGGTAGAAACTAGGGCCAGTAGGACCTGCCTTGTTGATAGTGTTGTTAAGGTAGAAACTAGGGCCTGTAGGACCTGCCTTGTTGATAGTGTTGTTAAGAAGGTAGAAACTAGAGCCTGTAGGACCTGCCTTGTTGATAGTGTTGTTAAGAAGGTAGAAACTAGGGCCTGTAGGATCTGCCTTGTTGATAGTGTTGTTAAGGTAGAAACTAGGGCCAGTAGGACCTGCCTTGTTGATAGTGTTGTTAAGGTAGAAACTAGGGCCTGTAGGACCTGCCTTGTTGATAGTGTTGTTAAGAAGGTAGAAACTAGGGCCTGTAGGACCTGCCTTGTTGATAGTGTTGTTAAGAAGGTAGAAACTAGGGCCTGTAGGATCTGCCTTGTTGATAGTGTTGTTAAGGTAGAAACTAGGGCCAGTAGGACCTGCCTTGTTGATAGTGTTGTTAAGGTAGAAACTAGGGCCTGTAGGACCTGCCTTGTTGATAGTGTTGTTAAGAAGGTAGAACTAGAGCCTGTAGGACCTGCCTTGTTGATAGTGTTGTTAAGAAGGTAGAAACTAGGGCCTGTAGGATCTGCCTTGTTGATAGTGTTGTTAAGGTAGAAACTAGGGCCAGTAGGACCTGCCTTGTTGATAGTGTTGTTAAGGTAGAAACTAGGGCCTGTAGGACCTGCCTTGTTGATAGTGTTGTTAAGAAGGTAGAAACTAGAGCCTGTAGGACCTGCCTTGTTGATAGTGTTGTTAAGAAGGTAGAAACTAGGGCCTGTAGGACCTGCCTTGTTGATAGTGTTGTTAAGAAGGTAGAAACTAGGGCCTGTAGGACCTGCCTTGTTGATAGTGCTGTTAAGAAGGTAGAAACTAGGGCCTGTAGGACCTGCCTTGTTGATAGTGTGTTAAGAAGGTAGAAACTAGGGCCTGTAGGACCTGCCTTGTTGATAGTGTTGTTAAGGTAGAAACTAGAGCCTGTAGGACCTGCCTTGTTGATAGTGTTGTTAAGAAGGTAGAAACTAGGGCCTGTAGGACCTGCCTTGTTGATAGTGTTGTTAAGAAGGTAGAAACTAGGGCCTGTAGGACCTGCCTTGTTGATAGTGTTGTCAAGAAGGTAGAAACTAGGGCCTGTAGGACCTGTCTTGTTGATAGTGCTGTTAAGAAGGTAGAAACTAGGGCCTGTGGGACCTGCCTTGTTGATAGTGTTGTTAAGAAGGTAGAAACTAGGGCCTGTAGGACCTGCCTTGTTGATAGTGTTGTTAAGGTAGAAACTAGGGCCTGTAGGACCTGCCTTGTTGATAGTGTTGTTAAGAAGGTAGAAACTAGGGCCTGTAGGACCTGCCTTGTTGATAGTGTTGTTAAGAAGGTAGAAACTAGGGCCTGTAGGACCTGCCTTGTTGATAGTGTTGTTAAGAAGGTAGAAACTAGGGCCTGTAGGACCTGCCTGTTGATAGTGTTGTTAAGAAGGTAGAAACTAGGGCCTGTAGGACCTGCCTTGTTGATAGTGTTGATAAGAAGGCAGAAACTAGGGCCTTGTAGGACCTGCCTGGTTGATAGTGTTGTTAAGAAGGTAGAAACTAGGGCCTGTAGGACCTGCCTTGTTGATAGTGTTGTTAAGAAGGTAGAAACTAGGGCCTGTAGGACCTGTCTTGTTGATAGTGCTGTTAAGAAGGTAGAAACTAGGGCCTGTAGGACCTGCCTTGTTGATAGTGCTGTTAAGAAGGTAGAAACTAGGGCCTGTAGGACCTGCCTTGTGATAGTGTTGTTAAGGTAGAAACTAGGGCCTGTAGGACCTGCCTTGTTGATAGTGTTGTTAAGAAGGTAGAAACCAGGGCCTGTAGGTCCTGCCTTGTTGATAGTGCTGTTAAGAAGGTAGAAACTAGGGCCTGTAGGACCTGCCTTGTTGATAGTGTTGTTAAGAAGGTAGAAACTAGGGCCTGTAGGACCTGCCTTGTTGATAGTGTTGTTAAGAAGGTAGAAACTAGGGCCTGTAGGACCTGCCTTGTTGATAGTGTTGTTAAGAAGGTAGAAACTAGGGCCTGTAGTACCTGCCTTGTTGATAGTGTTGTTAAGAAGGTAGAAACTAGGGCCTGTAGGACCTGCCTGGTTGATAGTGTTGTTAAGAAGGTAGAAACTAGGGCCTGTAGGACCTGTCTTGTTGATAGTGCTGTTAAGAAGGTAGAAACTAGGGCCTGTGGGACCTGCCTTGTTGATAGTGCTGTTAAGAAGGCAGAAACTAGGGCCTGTAGGACCTGCCTTGTTGATAGTGTTGTTAAGGTAGAAACTAGGGCCTGTAGGACCTGCCTTGTTGATAGTGTTGTTAAGAAGGTAGAAACTAGGGCCTGTAGGACCTGCCTTGTTGATAGTGCTGTTAAGAAGGTAGAAACTAGGGCCTGTAGGACCTGCCTTGTTGATAGTGTTGTTAAGAAGGTAGAAACTAGGGCCTGTAGGACCTGCCTTGTTGATAGTGTTGTTAAGAAGGTAGAAACTAGGGCCTGTAAGACCTGCCTTGTTGATAATGTTGATAAGAAGGAAAAAACTAGGGCCTTGTAGGACCTGCCTGGTTGATAGTGTTGTTAAGAAGGTAGAAACTAGGGCCTGTAGGACCTGCCTTGTTGATAGTGTTGTTAAGAAGGCAGAAACTAGGGCCTGTAGGACCTGCTTGTTGTTGATAGTGTTGTTAAGGTAGAAACTAGGGTCTGTAGGACCTGCCTTGTTGATAGTGTTTGAGAAGGCAGAGCAGTGCTTTATTATAGACAGACTTCTCCCCATCTCAGCTGCTGTTGTATCTATATGTTTTGACCAGGACAGTTTACTGTACTGTTAGTTTACTTGGTTACTCCAAGCAGTTTAGTCACCTCATCTTGCTCAATTATTGAGCTTTGAAAATTGAAAGCTGAGATAGCAGATTAAAATAGAGTTGGGTTCACCTTAGTAAACTATAGGAGGGTATATGTCTGATATCTCAGTCTATTGTACTGTAGATGTAATTAATTTACATTGAGCTCATTGTACAAATCTCACATATCAATATTTTTAAGGTGATTCTTTTTTCTTTTTTTTGGTAAGAATTGTATTTACAAAATACAAGCCGGAATTCGGTTCCTAAACGATTCAGTTGTCCAGTCTTCATTTCTCCCTACTGCTCCAGTAGAGAACCATAACATTCGGTTCCTAAACGATTCAGTTGTCCAGTCTTCATTTCTCCCTACCGCTCCAGTAGAGAACCATAACATTCGGTTCCTAAACGATTCAGTTGTCCAGTCTTCATTTCTCCCTACTGCTCCAGTAGAGAACCATAACATTCGGTTCCTAAACGATTCAGTTGTCCAGTCTTCATTTCTCCCTACTGCTCCAGTAGAGAACCATAACATTCGGTTCCTAAATGATTCAGTTGTCCAGTCTTCATTTCTCCCTACTGCTCCAGTAGAGAACCATAACATTCGGTTCCTAAACGATTCAGTTGTCCAGTCTTCATTTCTCCCTACTGCTCCAGTAGAGAACCATAACATTCGGTTCCTAAACGATTCAGTTGTCCAGTCTTCATTTCTCCCTACCGCTCCAGTAGAGAACCATAACATTCGGTTCCTAAACGATTCAGTTGTCCAGTCTTCATTTCTCCCTACCGCTCCAGTAGAGAACCATAACATTCGGTTCCTAAACGATTCAGTTGTCCAGTCTTCATTTCTCCCTACCGCTCCAGTAGAGAACCATAACATTCGGTTCCTAAACGATTCAGTTGTCCAGTCTTCATTTCTCCCTACTGCTCCAGTAGAGAACCATAACATTCGGTTCCTAAACGATTCAGTTGTCCATCTTCATTTCTCCCTACCGCTCCAGTAGAGAACCATAACATTCGGTTCCTAAACGATTCAGTTGTCCAGTCTTCATTTCTCCCTACCGCTCCAGTAGAGAACCATAACATTCGGTTCCTAAACGATTCAGTTGTCCAGTCTTCATTTCTCCCTACTGCTCCAGTAGAGAACCATAACATTCGGGTTCCTAAATGATTCAGTTGTCCAGTCTTCATTTCTCCCTACTGCTCCAGTAGAGAACCATAACATTCGGTTCCTAAATGATTCAGTTGTCCAGTCTTCATTTCTCCCTACTGCTCCAGTAGAGAACCTAACTGGTCCAATAGAGATTAAGCTTCAACATACAGTAGCCAATAGCGTTAAGCTATTGTTACATCTACAATCTATTTTATGATAATTATTATTATTATTATTTTAAACAATCTGTAGAAAACGGTATCTGTTGGTAGACAAGACACAGATGATGTCATTGTTTTTGTAGAGAAGCAGGG
This sequence comes from Salmo trutta, assembly GCF_901001165.1. Taxonomy (NCBI): domain Eukaryota; kingdom Metazoa; phylum Chordata; class Actinopteri; order Salmoniformes; family Salmonidae; genus Salmo; species Salmo trutta. The sequence continues at coordinate 68,895 of NW_021822967.1, forward strand.
TAATTTCATCTGTAAGAAGGTTGGTTACGGTGTTGTTTGGTGTTGCACACATGATGGAACGGCAGCCAGAATCCCCAGACTGTCCCAAGTGGCCCATTATTAAGAGGGTAATGGACTGTACCATTGTCATGGAAGCAACACAGACTTTAATTACAGCTGGGGGAACAGAACTGAACTGAACTGAACAAGGTAAGCCAATGGTTACGACGGAGACCTGGTTTACACTAGCTACAGTGCCCCCTGTAGTTATTGGGACAGTGATATTGTTGTGTTGTTGTTGTTTTGGCTCGGTACTCCGGCACTTTGGATTTGAAATGACACAATGACAATGAGGTTAAAGTGCAGACTGTCATCTTTAATGTGAGGGGTATTTTCATTCCATATCGGGTGAAACATTTAGAAATTACAGCATTTTCTGAACATAGTCACTTCTTAAGTAGTCAAAAAGTTGAGTATTTGGTCCCATATTCCAAGCACGCAATGACTACATCAAGCTTGTGACTCTACACACTTGTTGGATGCATTTGTTGTTTGTTTTGGTTGTGTTTCACATTATTTTTGGATATGGATGAAAATACCCTCAAATTAACGCTGAGCCAAAACAATCAAAAATGCTTTCCCCAAATAATTACAGAGGGCACTGTATGAAATGAGGCCTCCCTGACTCACTTCCTGCTGGTTGATTTATCCTGCAAAAGGCAAGGCCATATAGGACACAAAACTTTGCTTTCATAAACATGGGTGGATTTGTCAGTAATAACAATCATAACCTCTTGTGTGTGCGTTTGAACATAACCTCTCACCCAGCAGCTCAATGACCTAGATTATCCCAGAGTCTTATTCTCTCTAGATTATCCCAGAGTTTTCTATTCTCTCTAGATTATCCCAGAGTCTCTATTCTCTCTCGTTAATCCAGAGTCTCTATTCTCTCTAGATTATCCAGAGTCTCTATTCTCTATAGATTATCCCAGAGTCTCTATTCTCTATAGATTATCCCAGAGTCTCTATTCTCTCTAGATTATCCCAGAGACTCTATTCTCTCTAGATTATCCCAGAGTCTCTATTCTCTCTAGATTATCCCCAGAGTCTCTATTCTCTCTAGATTATCCCAGAGACTCTATTCTCTCTAGATTATCCCAGAGTCTCTATTCTCTCTAGATTATCCCAGAGTCTCTATTCTCTCTAGATTATCCAAGTCTCTATTCTCTCTAGATTATCCCAGAGTCTCTATTCTCTCTAGATTATCCCAGAGTCTCTACTCTCTCTAGATTATCCAGAGTCTCTATTCTCTCTAGATTATCCCAGAGTCTCTATCTCTCTAGATTATCCCAGAGTTTCTATTCTCTCTAGATTATCCCAGAGTCTCTATTCTCTCTAGATTATCCCAGAGTCTCTATTCTCTCTAGATTACCAGAGTCTCTATTCTCTCTAGATTATCCCAGAGACTCTATTCTCTCTAGATTATCCCAGAGTCTCTATTCTCTCTAGATTATCCCAGAGTCTCTATTCTCTCTAGATTATCCCAGAGTTTCTATTCTCTCTAGATTATCCCAGAGTCTCTATTCTCTCTAGATTATCCAGAGTCTCTATTCTCTCTAGATTATCCCAGAGTCTCTATTCTCTCTAGATTATCCCAGAGTCTCTATTCTCTCTAGATTATCCCAGAGACTCTATTCTCTCTAGATTATCCCAGAGTCTCTATTCTCTCTAGATTATCCCAGAGTCTCTTCTCTCTAGATTATCCCAGAGTCTCTATTCTCTCTAGATTATCCCGAGTCTCTATTCTCTCTAGATTATCCCAGTCTCTATTCTTCTAGATTATCCCAGTCATCTCTCTCTCTCTAGATTATCCCCAGAGTCTCTATTCTCTCTAGATTATCCTAGTCTCTATTCTCTCTAGATTATCCCCAGAGTCTCCTTTCTCTCTAGATTATCCCAGAGTCTCTATTCTCTCTAGATTATCCCAGAGACTCTATTCTCTCTAGATTATCCCAGAGCTCTATTCTCTCTAGATTATCCCAGAGTCTCTATTCTCTCTAGATTATCCAGAGTCTCTATTCTCTCTAGATTATCCCAGAGTCTCTTTTCTCTCTAGATTATCCCAGAGTCTCTATTCTCTCTAGATTATCCCAGAGTCTCTATTCTCTCTAGATTATCCCAGAGTCTCTATTCTCTCTAGATTATCTCAGAGTCTCTATTCTCTCTAGATTATCCCAGAGTCTCTATTTCTCTAGATTATCCCAGAGTCTCTATTCTCTCTAGATTATCCCAGAGTCTCTATTCTCTCTAGATTATCCCAGAGTGTCTATTCTCTCTAGATTATCCCCAGGTCTCTATTCTCTCTAGATTATCCAGAGTCTCTATTCTCCCTAGATTATCCCCAGAGTCTCTATTCTCTCTAGATTATCCCAGAGTCTCTATTCTCTCTAGATTATCCCAGTCTCTATTCTCTCTAGATTATCCCAGAGTCTCTATTCTCTCTAGATTATCCCAGAGTCTCTATTCTCTCTAGATTATCCCAGAGTCTCTATCTCTCTAGATTATCCCAGAGTCTCTATTCTCTCTAGATTATCCCAGAGTCTCTATTCTCTCTAGATTATCCCAGTCTCTATTCTCTCTAGATTATCCCAGTCTCTATTCTCTCTAGATTATCCCAGAGCTATTCTCTCTAGATTATCCCAGAGTCTCTATTCTCTCTAGATTATCCCCAGAGTCTCTATTCTCTCTAGATTATGCCAGTCTCCATTCTCTCTAGATTATCCCAGAGTCTCTTTCTCTCTAGATTATCCCAGAGTCTCTATCTCTCTAGATTATCCCAGAGTCTCCATTCTCTCTAGATTATCCCAGAGTCTCTATTCTCCTAGATTATCCCAGAGTCTCTATTCTCTCTAGATTATCCCAGAGTCTCTATTCTCTCTAGATTATCCCAGAGTCTCTATTCTCTCTAGATTATCCCAGAGTCTCTATTCTCTCTAGATTATCCCAGAGTCTCTATTCTCTCTAGATTATCCCAGAGTCTCTATTCTCTCTAGATTATCCCAGAGTCTCTATTCTCTCTAGATTATCCCAGATGTCTATTCTCTCTAGATTATCCCAGAGACTCTATTCTCTCTAGATTATCCCAGAGTCTCTATTCTCTCTAGATTATCCCAGAGTCTCTATTCTCTCTAGATTATCCCAGAGTCTCTATTCTCTCTAGATTATCCCCAGAGTCTCTATTCTCTCTAGATTATGCCAGTCTCCATTCTCTCTAGATTATCCCAGAGTCTCTTTTCTCTCTAGATTATCCCAGAGTCTCTATTCTCTCTAGATTATCCCAGAGTCTCTATTCTCTCTAGATTATCCCAGTCTCTATTCTCTCTAGATTATCCCAGAGTCTCTATTCTCTCTAGATTATCCCAGAGTCTCTATTCTCTCTAGATTATGCCAGTCTCCATTCTCTCTAGATTATCCCAGAGTCTCTTTTCTCTCTAGATTATCCCAGAGTCTCTATTCTCTCTAGATTATCCCAGAGTCTCCATTCTCTCTAGATATCCCAGAGTCTCTATTCTCTCTAGATTATCCCAGAGTCTCTATTCTCTCTAGATTATCCCAGTCTCTATTCTC
>NW_021822968.1:0-76939 GCF_901001165.1 Salmo trutta
GTTTGTGTCACGAATGAAATAAATAAATCAGCAATTTTTGTGAAAATGGTTTTAAAATGGTTTTTTTAGGCCTGTCCAGAATGTCGCTAGTTCGGCATGACCGGAGTCACTGTTTTTGTGTCACGAAAATGAAAAAAAAAAAATATGTAATTTTTTGTGAAAAGGTTCTAAAACGGTTTTTTAGGCTTGTCCAGAATGTCGCTAGTTCTGCATGATTGGAGTCATCGTTTTTAGGAGACAAAAATAGAAATCTGCAATTTTTTGTTAAATGGTTTTAAAATATTTTTTTAGGCATGTCCAGAATGTAGCTAGTTCGGCATGACCGGAGTCATCGTTTTTGGTGACAAAAACAGAAATCTGCAATTTTTTGTGAAAATTTTAAAATGTTTTTTAGTCCTGTCCAGAATGTAGCTAGTTCGGCATGACCGGAGTCATCGTTTTGGTGACAAAAACAGAATCTGCAATTTTTTGTAAAAATGTTTTAAAATGTTTTTTTAGGCCTGTCCAGAATGTCACAAGTTCGGCATGAGTCACAAAAATGAAAAAAAAAAAATCTGCAATTTTTGTGAAAATGGTTTTAAAATGTTTTTTTTAGGCCTGTCCAGAATGTCGCTAGTTCGGCATGATCGGAGTCATTGTTTTAGGGACAAAAATAGAAATCTGCAATTTTGTGAAAATGGTTTTAAAATGTTTTTTTTAGGCTTGTCCAGAATGTAGCTAGATCGGCATGACCGGAGTCATCGTTTTTTGGTGACAAAAACAGAAATCTGCAATTTTTTGTGAAAATGGTTTTTAAAATGTTTTTTTAGGCCTGTCCAGAATGTCGCTAGTTCGGCATGACCGGAGTCACTGTTTTTGTGTCACGAAAATGAAAAAAAATAAATCTGCAATTTTTTGTGAAAATGGTTTTAAAATGTTTTTTTAGGCCTGTCCAGAATGTCGCTATTTCGGCATGATCGGAGGCATGATTGGTGACAAAAATAGAAATCAGCAATTTTTTGTGAAAATGGTTTAAAATGTTTTTTTAGGCCTGTCCAGAATGTCGCTAGTTCGGCATGACCGGAGTCACTGTTTTTGTGTCACGAAAATGAAAAAAAAATAAATCTGCAATTTTTTGTGAAAATGGTTTTAAAATGTTTTTTAGGCCTGTCCAGAATGTCGCTATTTCGGCATGATCCGAGTCATCCTTTTTGTTGACAATAAAAAAATCTGCAATTTTTTGTGAAAATGGTTCTAAAATGTTTTTTTTAGGCCTGTCCAGAATGTCGTTAGTTCGGCATGATCGGAGTTAGTGTTTTTAGGGACAAAAATAGAAATCTGCAATTTTGTGAAAATGGTTTTAAAATGTTTTTTAGGCTTGTCCAGAATGTAGCTAGATCGGCATGACCGGAGTCATCGTTTTTGGTGACAAAATAGAAATCTGCAATTTTTTGTGAAAATGGTTTTAAAATGTTTTTTTAGGCCTGTCCAGAATGTCACTAGTCGGCATGACCGGGGTCACTGTTTTGTGTCGAAAATGAAAATAAATAAATCAGCAATTTTTTGTGAAAATGGTTTTAAAATGGGTTTTTTAGGCCTGTCCAGAATGTCGCTAGTTCGGCATGACCGGAGTCACTGTTTTTGTGTCACGAAATGAAAAAATAAATCAGCAATTTTTTGTGAAAATGGTTTTAAAATGTTTTTTTTTAGGCCTGTCCAGAATGTCGCTAGTTCGGCATGACCGGAGTCACTGTTTTTGCATCAAGAAAATGAAAAAAAAAGCTGCGCATTTTTGTGAAAATGGTTCTAAAATGGTTTTTTTAGGCCTGTCCAGAATGTCGCAAGTTCGGCATGATCGGAGTCATCGTTTTTAGGGACAAAATAGAAATCTGCAATTTTTTTGAAAATGGTTTTAAAATTATTTTTTTAGGACTGTCCAGAATGTCGCTAGTTCGGCATGTCCAGGGTCACTGTTTTTGTGTCACGAAAATGAAAAAAAAATATCTGCAATTTTTTGTGAAAATGGTTTTAAAATGTTTTTTTTAGGCTTGTCCAGAATGTAGCTAGTTCGGCATGACCGGAGTCATCGTTTTTGGTGACAAAAACAGAAATCTGCAATTTTTGTGAAAAAGTTTTAAAATGTTTTTTTTAGGCCTGTCCAGAATTTCACAAGTTCGGCATGAGTCAAAAAATGAAAAAAAATAAAAATCTGCACTTTTTTGTGAAAATGGTTCTAAAATTTTTTTTAGGCTTGTCCAGAATGTAGCTAGATCGGCATGACCGGAGTCATCGTTTTTGGTGACAAAAACAGAAATCTGCAATTTTTGTGAAAATGGTTTTAAAATGTTTTTTTAGGCCTGTCCAGAATGTCACTAGTTCGGCATGACCGGGGTCACTGTTTTTGTGTCACGAAAATGAAAAAAAATAAATCGGCAATTTTTTTTGAAAATGGTTCTAAAACGGTTTTTTTAGGCTTGTCCAGAATGTCGCTAGTTCGGCATGATTGGAGTCATCGTTTTTAGGGACAAAATAGAAATCTGCAATTTTTTGTTAAAATGGTTTTAAAATATTTTTTAGGCTTGTCCAGAATGTCGCTAGTTCGGCATGACCGGAGTCACTGTTTTGTGTCACGAAAATGAAAAAATAAATCTGCAATTTTTTGTGAAAATGGGTTTTAAAATGTTTTTTTAGGCCTGTCCAGAATGTCGCTAGTTCGGCATGACCGGAGTCACTGTTTTTGCATCAAGAAAATGAAAAAAAAAGCTGTGCATTTTTGTGAAAATGGTTTTAAAATGTTTTTTTTAGGCCTCCAGAAGTCGCAAGTTCGGCATGATCGGAGTCATCGTTTTTAGGGACAAAATAGAAATCTGCAATTTTTTTGAAAATGGTTTTAAAATTATTTTTTTAGGACTGTCCAGAATGTCGCTAGTTCGGCATGACCGGAGTCACTGTTTTTTGCATCAAGAAAATGAAAAAAAAAGCTGTGCATTTTTGTGAAAATGGTTCTAAAATGGTTTTTTTAGGCCTGTCCAGAATGTCGCAAGTTCGGCATGATCGGAGTCATCGTTTCAGGGACAAAATAGAAATCTGCAATTTTTTTGAAAATGGTTTAAAATTATTTTTTTAGGACTGTCCAATGTCGCTAGTTCGGCATGTCCAGGGTCACTGTTTTTGTGTCACGAAAATGAAAAAAAAATATCTGCAATTTTTGTGAAAATGGTTTTAAATGTTTTTTTAGGCCTGTCCAGAATGTCGCTAGTTTGGCATGACCGGAGTCATCGTTTTTGGTGACAAAAACAGAAATCTGCAATTTTTTGTTAAAATGTTTTAAAATGTTTTTTTTAGGCCTGTCCCAGAATGTCACAAGTTCGGCATGAGTCACAAAAATGAAAAAAAAAAAAATCTGCACTTTTTTGTGAAAATGGTTTTAAAATGTTTTTTTTAGGCTTGTCCAGAATGTAGCTAGTTCGGCATGACCGGAGTCATCGTTTTTGGTGACAAAAACAGAAATCTGTAATTTTTTGTGAAAATGGTTCTAAAACATGTTTTTTAGGCCTGTCCAGAATGTCGCTAGTTCGGCATGATTGGAGTCATCGTTTTTAGGGACAAAATAGAAATCTGCAATTTTTTTGAAAATGGTTTTAAAATTATTTTTTTAGGACTGTCCAGAATGTCACAAGTTCGGCATGACCGGAGTCACTGTTTTGCATCAAGAAAATGAAAAAAAAAAGCTGTGCATTTTGTGAAAATGGTTCTAAAATGTTTTTTTTAGGCCTGTCCAGAATGTCGCAAGTTCGGCATGATCGGAGTCATCGTTTTAGGGACAAAATAGAAATCTGCAATTTTTTTGAAAATGGTTTTAAAATTATTTTTTTAGGCCTGTCCAGAATGTCGCTAGTTCGGCATGTCCGGGGTCACTGTTTTTGTGTCACGAAAATGAAAAAAAAATATCTGCAATTTTTGTGAAAATGGTTTTAAAATGTTTTTTTAGGCCTGTCCAGAATGTAGCTAGTTCGGCATTATCGGAGTCATCGTTTTTGGTGACAAAAACAGAATCTGCAATTTTTGTGAAAATGTTTTAAAATGTTTTTTTTAGGCCTGTCCAGAATGTCACAAGTTCGGCATGAGTCACAAAATGAAAAAAAAAAAATCTGCAATTTTTTGTGAAAATGGTTTTAAAATGTTTTTTTAGGCCTGTCCAGAATGTCACTAGTTCGGCATGACCGGGGTCACTGTTTTTGTGTCACGAAAATGAAAAAAAATAAATCTGTAATTTTTGTGAAAATGGTTCTAAAACGGGTTTTTTAGGCTTGTCCAGAATGTCGCTAGTTCGGCATGATTGGAGTCATCGTTTTTAGAAAAAAAATAGAAATCTGCAATTTTTTGTGAAAATGGTTTTAAAATATTTTTTTAGGCTTGTCCAGAATGTAGCTAGTTCGGCATGACCGGAGTCATCGTTTTTGGTGACAAAAACAGAAATCTGCAATTTTGTGTGAAAATGGTTTTAACCTCTTTGGTATAGGGGGCAGTATTGAGAATTTTGGAAAAAATATGTTCCCGTTTTTAACTGCCTCCTACACCAACTCAGAAGCTAGAATATGCATATTATTGTTCAGGTTTGGATAGAAAACACTCTGAATTTTCTAAAACTGTTTGAATGGTGTCTGTGAGTATAACAGAACTCCTATGGCAGGCAAAAACCTGACAAGGCTTCAAGCAGGAAGTACCCTGTCTGACAAGGAGTCGTGCGTCTTACCTCTTTTTATTGAAAAGTAAGGATCTTAGCTGTAACGTGACAATCCCAGGGCTCCAATAGGCTCTCAGAGCCCGCGAAATTACTGAAGGTTTACGAGGGAACCTCAGGTTGAAATATATCGCCTTTTGTAAGTGGATGCTCGGAGGACCTTTCAATGATGCGCGTGCATGAGTCGCTTCTGAGGAGAAAGTTTATTCGGCTGTTTAGGCTCAATGCATACTCCCGGTCGGAATATTAACACTTCTCTATGACATAAATGGCATAAAAATTGGTTTTAAACAGCGGTTGACATGCTTCGAAGTACGGTAATGGAATATTTAGACATTTTTGACACGCCAATGCGCCATGCGCGACACCGCGAAAAAGCATTCTAGAACTCACGAACAAAACGCACTGTTTGGATATAACGATGGATTATTTGGGACCAAACCAACATTTGTTATTTGAAGTAGAAGTCCTGGCAGTGTATTCTGATGAAGAACAAGCAAGGTAAGAACATCTTTTCTTATAGGAAATGTGATTTTGGTGGAGGCTGACCTGGGTGGGTATCTAAATAGCTAGCCCTGTAATGCCGGGCTATGTACTTAGATTATTGCAAAATGTGCTTCATCCGAAAAGCTATTTAAAATCGGACATACGAGTGCATAGAGGGGTAATGTATCTATAATTCTTAAAATAATTGTTATGCTTTTTGTGAACGTTTATCGTGAGTAATTTAGCAAACTGTTAGTAATTCACCGGAAGTTTGCGGTGGGTTATGCTTTTTCTGAAACGTCACATGCTAATGTAAAAGCTGGTTTTTGATATAAATATGAACTTGATTGAACAGACATGCATGTATTGTATAACACAATGTCCTAGGTGTGTCATCTGATGAAGATTATAAAAGGTTAGTGCTGCATTTAGCTGTGGTTTGGGTTTATGTGACATGATATGCTAGCTTGAAAATGGGTGTCAGATTTTTTCTGGCTGGGCACTCTGCTGACATAATCTAATGTTTTGCTTTTGTTGTAAAGCCTTTTTGAAATCGGACAGTGGGGTTAGATTAACGAGATTCTTGTCTTTAAATAGCTGTGAAATAGTCATATGTTTGAGAAATTGAAGTTATAGCATTTCTAACGATTCAAAAATCGCGCCACTGGATTTCAGTGGCTGTTACGTAGGTGGGACGAGTTCGTCCCACATGTACTAGAGAGGTTAAAACATTTTTTTAGGCCTGTCCAGAATGTCACTAGTTCGGCATGACCGGGGTCACTGTTTTTGTGTCACGAAAATGAAAAAAAATACATCTGTAATTTTTGGTGAAAATGGTTCTAAAACGGGATTTTTAGGCTTGTCCAGAATGTCGCTAGTTCGGCATGATTGGAGTCATCGTTTTTAGGGACAAAATAGAAATCTGCAATTTTTTTGAAAATGGTTTTAAAATTATTTTTTAGGACTGTCCAGAATGTCGCTAGTTCGGCATGACCGGAGTCACTGTTTTTGCATCAAGAAAATGAAAAAAAAGCTGCGCATTTTTGTGAAAATGGTTCTAAAATGGTTTTTTTAGGCCTGTCCAGAATGTCGCAAGTTCGGCATGATCGGAGTCATCGTTTTTAGGGACAAAATAGAAATCTGCAATTTTTTTGAAAATGGTTTTAAAATTATTTTTTTAGGTCTGTCCAGAATGTCGCTAGTTCGGCATGTCCGGAGTCACTGTTTTTGTGTCACGGAAATGAAAAAAAAATATCTGCAATTTTTTTGTGAAAATGGTTTTAAAACCTGTTGAGGCCACGGGTTAGCAATGAACCCTGAGACGGATTGCTAGCAAGGCTGGAAATTCAAAACATCAAAATTAATAATTTCAATTTCTCAAACAATCAACTATTTTACACCATTTAAAAGATAAACATCTCCTTAATCTAACCACATTGTCCGATTTTCAAAGAGGCTTTACGGCAAAAGCATAAAGTTAGATTATGTTAGGACAGTACATAGCCACAAAAGTACAAACATCCATTTTCAATTCAAGGTCAGGCGTCACCAAAAGCAGAAACCAGCTAAAATTATGCACCAACCTTTGACAATCTCCATCAGATGACACTCCTAGGACATTATGTTATACAATACATGCATTTTTGTTCCATCAAGTTCATATTATATCCAAAAACCGCATTTTACAGTAGCTGTGAAATTCTGATTTTTTTCTTCTCTTAAATGCTTCCGGTGAACAACGTTACAATTTTCAAAATTACTATTCGAAACATTGGTAAATTATAATATTGTCATTCAATAATTATAGTTTAACATTTCGTAAATGATACTGTCTTGCCAGATTTCAAAATAACTTTACTGGGAAATCACAAGTTGCAATAAACCAGGTGCTGTGCTAAGAACAAAAGCTAGCCTAATTAGCTTAGCATCTCTTGTAACCATGTAATATCAATAATACTATTGTCAATAATCCATTACCTTTGATTATCTTCATCCATTGGCAGTTCCAGGAATTCAGGTCCACAACAAATGTGGTTTTTTTGACAAAGTTCATAATTGATGTCCAAAGAACTCCAAGTTGTTCCATGTTGTTAGCGCTTCAGTGGCTACTAAAAAGTAGCGCGGGGGTGTGTGTGAAGTCACGGCAAAAAGTTAAAAAAGTTACAAAAATAATCTATTTATGTTTGTTCAAACATGTCAAACGTTGTTTAGCATCAATCTTTAGAGCCATTTTTAACGTGAAACATCAGTAATGTTTCAACCCGACCTCACCTGTGTCTAGAAAAACGTTTTTGAAAAATGTCCCGTGTCTCATGATTGCGCAGGTGCAGGCCATAATGGAAGTGACGATCCCACGGACGTCAACTTCAATGCATTCTTATTTGCTCCCTGTTAATCATGGAAGCTTCAACAACTTTATAAAGATCGCTGACATCTAGTGGAATCCGTAGGAGTTGCGAACTGAATCCTTTCTCACTATGGTATCTAATAAACAATGACACTAAATAGTACAGCCACAAAATGCTCATTTTTTTAATGTATTTTTCTCAGGTTTTTGCCTGCAATATGAGTTTTGTTATACTTACAGACACCATTCAAACTGTTTTAGAAAATTCAGAGTGTTTTCTATCCGAATGTGTTAATAATATGCATATCCTAGCTTCTGAGTTGGTGTAGGAGGCAGTTAAAATGGGCACGTATTTTTTTCAAAATTCTCAATACTGCCACCGTGGCCCGTAGAGGTTTTAAAATGTTTTTTTTAGGCATGTCCAGAATGTCGCTAGTTCGGCATGACCGGAGTCATTGTTTTTAGGGACAAAATAGAAATCTGCAATTTTTTGTGAAAATGGTTTTAAATGTTTTTTTAGGCCTGTCCAGAATGTCGCTTTTTCGGCATGATCGGAGTCATTGTTTTTAGGGACAAAATAGAAATCTGCAATTTTTTGTGAAAATGGTTTTAAAATGTTTTTTTATGCATGTCCAAATGTTGCTAGTTCGGCATGATCGGAGTCATCGTTTTTGCTGACAAAAATAGAAATCTGCAATTTTTTGTGAAAATGGTTTTAAAATGTTTTTTTTAGGCCTGTCCAGAATGTCGCTAGTTCGGCATGACCGAGGTCACTGTTTTTCTGTCAAAAAAAAGAAAAAAAAAGCTGCAATTTCTTGTATAAATGGTTTTAAAAAAAATTATTTAGGCCTGTCCAGAATGTCGCTAGTTCGGCATGACCGGGGTCACTGTTTTTGTGTCAAAATGAAGAAAAAAAATCTGAGCTTTTTTGTGAAAATGGTTTAAAATGTTTTTTTAGGCCTGTCCAAAATGTCGCTAGTTCGGCATGATCGGAGTCATCGTTTTTGGTGACAAAAATAGAAATCTGCAATTTTTTGTGAAAAGGTTTTAACATTTTTTTTTAGGCCTGTCCAGAATGTCGTTAGTTCGGCATGACCGTGGTCACTGTTTTTGTGTTCCGAAAATGAAAAAAAAATATCTGAGCTTTTTTGTGAAAATGGTTCTAAAATGTTTTTTTAGGCCTGTCCAGAACGTCGCTTTTTCGGCATGATCGGAGTCATCGTTTTTAGGGACAAAATAGAAATCTGCAATTTTTGTGAAAATGGTTTTAAAATGTTTTTTTAGGCTTGTCCAGAATGTCACTAGTTCGGCATGACCGGAGTCACCAATTTTGGTTCACAAAAATGAAAAAAAAAAATCAGCAATTTTTTGTGAAAATGTTTTAAAATTTTTTTTTTTAGGCCTGTCCAGAATGTAAAAAGTTCGGCATGAGTCACAAAAAAAAAAAAAAAAATCTGCACTTTTTTGTGAAAATGGTTCTAAAATGGGTTTTTTAGGACTGTCCAGAATGTCGCAAGTTCGGCATGATCGGAGTCATCGTTTTTAGGGACAAAAACAGAAATCTGCAATATTTGTGAAAATGGTTTTATAATGTTTTTTAGGCCTGTCCAGAATGTCACTAGTTCGGCATGACCGGGGTCACTGTTTTTGTGTCACGAAAATGAAGGAAAAAAAAATCAGCAATTTTTTGTGAAAATGGTTTTAAAATGTTTTTTTTAGGCCTGTCCAGAATGTCGCTAGTTCGGCATGACCGAGGTCACTGTTTTTGTGTCACGAAAATGAAAAAAAAATCTGCAATTTTTGGTGAAAATGGTTTTAAAAATTTTTTTTTAGGCCTGTCCAGAATGTCGCTAGTTCGGCATGACCGGGGTCACTGTTTTTGTGTCAAAAAATGAAGAAAAAAAATCTGAGCTTTTTTTGTGAAAATGGTTCTAAATGTTTTTTTAGGCCTGTCCAAAATGTCGCTAGTTCGGCATGATCGGAGTCATCGTTTGGTGACAAAAATAGAAATCTGCAATTTTTTGTGAAAATGGTTTTAATTTTTTTTTTAGGCCTGTCCAGAATGTCGCTAGTTCGGCATGTCGGGGTCACTATTTTGTGTTACGAAAATGAAAAAATATCTGAGCTTTTTTTTGTGAAAATGGTTCTAAAATGTTTTTTTTAGGCCTGTCCAGAACGTCGTTTTTCTGCATGATCGGAGTCATCGTTTTTAGGGACAAATAGAAATCTGCAATTTTTGTGAAAATTGTTTTAAAATGTTTTTATAGGCTTGTCCAGAATGTCACTAGTTCGGCATGACCGGAGTCACCAATTTGGTTCACAAAATGAAAAAAAAAAAAATCAGCAATTTTTTGTGAAATGTTTTAAAATGTTTTTTTTTAGGCCTGTCCAGAATGTCACAAGTTCGGCATGAGTCACAAAAATGAAAAAAAAAAAAATCTGCACTTTTTGTGAAAATGGTTCTAAAATGGGTTTTTTTAGGCCTGTCCAGAATGTCGCAAGTTCGGCATGATCGGAGTCATCGTTTTTAGGGACAATAATAGAAATCTGCAATTTTTTGTGAAAATGGTTTTAAAATGTTTTTTTAGGCCTGTCCAGAATGTCACTAGTTCGGCATGACCGGGGTCACTGTTTTTGTGTCACGAAATGAAAATAAATAAATCAGCAATTTTGTGAAAATGGTTTTAAAATGGTTTTTTAGGCCTGTCCAGAATGTCGCAAGTTCGGCATGATCGGAGTCATCGTTATTAGGGACAAATAGAAATCTGATATTTTTGTGAAAATGGTTTTAAAATTATTTTTTAGGACTGTCCAGCATGTCGCTAGTTCGGCATGACCGGGGTCACTGTTTTGTGTCACGAAAATGAAAAAAAAAAATCTCAATTTTTGTGAAATGGATTTTAAATGTTTTTATAGGCCTGTCCAGAATGTCGATAGTTCGGCATGACCGGGGTCACTGTTTGTGTCCAATTTTTTTTTTTTTAAATCTAATTTTTTTGTGAAAATGGTTCTAAATGTTTTTTTAGGCCTGTCCAAATGTTGCTTGTTCGGCATGATCGGAGTCATGGTTTTTGGTGACAAAAATAGAAATCTGCATTTTTTGTGAAAATGGTTTTAAAATGTTTTTTTAGGCCTGTCCAGAATGTCGCTTTTTCAGCATGATCGGAGTCATTGTTTTTAGGGACAAAATTGAAATCTGCAATTTTTTGTGAAATGGTTTTAAAATGTTTTTTTAGGCCTGTCCAGAATGTCGCTTTTTCGGCATGATCGGAGTCATCGTTTTTAGGGACAAAATAGAAATCTGCAATTTTTGGTGAAAATGGTTCTAAAATGTTTTTTTTAGGCCTGTCCAGAATGTCGCTAGTTCGGCATGACCGGGGTCACTGTTTTTGTGACACGAAAATGAAAAAAAAATCTGCAATTTTTGGTGAAAATGGTTTTAAAATGTTTTTTTTAGGCCTGTCCAGAATGTCGCTTTTTCGGCATGATCGGAGTCATCGTTTTTAGGGACAAAATAGAAATCTGCAATTTTTGGTGAAAATGGTTCTAAAATGTTTTTTTTAGGCCTGTCCAGAATGTCGCAAGTTCGGCATGACCGGGGTCACTGTTTTTGTGTCACGAAAATGAAAAAAAAAATCTGCAATTTTGGTGAAAATGTTTTTAAAATGTTTTTTTAGGCCTGTCCAGAATGTCGCTTTTTCGGCATGATCGGAGTCATCGTTTTTAGGGACAAAATAGAAATCTGCAATTTTTGGTGAAAATGGTTCTAAAATGTTTTTTTTAGGCCTGTCCAGAATGTCGCAAGTTCGGCATGACCGGGGTCACTGTTTTTGTGACACGAAAATGAAAAAAAAAATCTGCAATTTTTGGTGAAAATGGTTTTAAAATGTTTTTTTTAGGCCTGTCCAGAATGTCGCTAGTTCGGCATGACCGGGGTCACTGTTTTTGTGTCACGAAAATGAAAAAAAAATATCTGCAATTTTTTGTGAAAATGGTTCTAAAATGTTTTTTTTAGGCCTGTCCAAAATGTCGCTAGTTCGGCATGATCGGAGTCATCGTTTTTGGTGACAAAAATAGAAATCTGCAATTTTTTGTGAAAATGGTTTTAAAATGTTTTTTTAGGCCTGTCCAGAATGTCGCTAGTTCGGCATGACCGGAATCACTGTTTTTGTGTCACGAAAATGAAAAAAATAAATCTGCAATTTTTTGTGAAAATGGTTTTAAAATGTTTTTTAGGCCTGTCCAGAATGTCGCTATTTCGGCATGATCCGAGTCATCCTTTTTGTTGACAATAAAAAAAATCAGCAATTTTTTGTGAAAAGGGTTCTAAATGTTTTTTTTAGGCCTGTCCAGAATGTCACAAGTTCGGCATGACCGGAGTCATCGTTTTTGGTGACAAAAACAGAAATCTGCAATTTTTTGTGAAAATGTTTTAAAATGTTTTTTTTTAGGCCTGTCCAGAATGTCGCTAGTTCGGCATGACCGGAGTCATCGTTTTTGGTGACAAAAACAGAAATCTGCAATTTTTGTGAAAATGTTTTAAAATGTTTTTTTTAGGCCTGTCCAGAATGTCACTAGTTCGGCATGACCGGAGTCACCAATTTTGGTTCACAAAAATGAAAAAAAAAAAATCTGCAATTTTTTGTGAAAATGTTTTAAAATGTTTTTTTTAGGCCTGTCCAGAATGTCACAAGTTCGGCATGAGTCACAAAATGAAAAAAAAAAAATCAGCAATTTTTTGTGAAAATGGTTCTAAAATTTTTTTTTAGGCCTGTCCAGAATGTCGTTAGTTCGGCATGATCGGAGTCATGTTTTTAGGGACAAAAATAGAAATCTGCAATTTTTATGAAAATGGTTTTAAAATGTTTTTTTAGGCCTGTCCAGAATGTCGCTAGTTCGGCATGACCGGAGTCACTTTTTGCATCAAGAAAATGAAAAAAAAAGCTGAGCATTTTTGTGAAAATGGTTCTAAAATGGGTTTTTTAGGCCTGTCCAGAATGTTGCTAGTTCGGCATGATTGGAATCATCGTTTTAGGGACAAAAAAGAAATCTGCAATTTTTTGTTAAAATGGTTTTAAAATTTTTTTAGGCTTGTCCAGAATGTAGCTAGTTCGGCATGACCGGAGTCACGTTTTTGGTGACAAAAACAGAAATCTGCAATTTTTGTGAAAATGGTTCTAAAACGGGATTTTTAGGCTTGTCCAGAATGTCGCTAGTTCGGCATGATTGGAGTCATCGTTTTTAGGGACAAAAATAGAAATCTGCAATTTTTGTTAAAATGGTTTTAAAATATTTTTTTAGGCTTGTCCAGAATGTAGCTAGTTCGGCATGACCGGAGTCATCGTTTTTGGTGACAAAACAGAAATCTGCAATTTTTGTGAAAATGGTTTTAAAATGTTTTTTTTAGGCCTGTCCAGAATGTCGCTAGTTCGGCATGACCGGAGTCACTGTTTTTTGTGTCGTGACAAAAAGAAATCTGCATTTTTTGTGAAAATGTTTTAAAATGTTTTTTTAGGCCTGTCCAGAATGTCGCTAGTTTCGGCATGACCGGAGTCACTGTTTTGTGCACAGAAAATGAAAAAATATCTGGCAATTTTTTGTGAAATGGTTTTAAAATGTTGTTTTAGGCCTGGTCCAGAATGCGCAATTTCGGCATGATCGGAGTCATCGTTTTTAGGGGACAAATAGAAATCTCAATTTTTGTGAAAAATGGTTTTAAAAAGTTGTTTTAGGCCTGTCCAGAATGTCGCTAGTTCGGCATGATCCGGAGTCACTGTTTTGTGTCACGAAAATGAAAAAAAAATATCTGCAATTTTTTGTGAAATGGTTTTAAAATGTTTTTTTAGGCTGTCCAGAATGGCGCTATTTCGGCATGATCGGAGTCATTGTTTTGGTGACAAAAATAGAAATCTGCAATTTTGTTGTGAAAATGGTTTTAAAAGTGTTTTTTAGACTGTCCAGAATGTCGCTAGTTCGGCTGCAGACCGGGGTCACTGTTTTTGTGTCACGAAAATGAAAAAAAAATCTTCAATTTTTGTGAAAATGGATTTTAAATGTTTTTATAGGCCTGTCCAGAATGTCGATAGTTCGGCATGACCGGGGTCACTGTTTTGTGTCCATTTTTTTTTTTTAAATATATTTTTTGTGAAAATGGTTCAAAAATGTTTTTTTAGGCCTGTCCAAAATGTTGCTGGTTCGGCATGATCGGAGTCATCGTTTTTGGTGACAAAATAGAAATCTGCAATTTTTTGTGAAAATGGTTTTAAAATGTTTTTTTAGGCCTGTCCAGAATGTCGCTTTTTCAGCATGATCGGAGTCATTGTTTTTAGGGACAAAATTGAAATCTGCAATTTTTGTGAAAATGGTTTTAAAATGTTTTTTTAGGCCTGTCCAGAATGTCGCTTTTCGGCATGATCGGAGTCATCGTTTTTAGGGACAAATAGAATCTGCAATTTTTGGTGAAAATGGTTCTAAAATGTTTTTTTTAGGCCTGTCCAGAATGTCGCTAGTTCGGCATGACCGGGGTCACTGTTTTTGTGTCACGAAAATGAAAAAAAAATCTGCAATTTTGGTGAAAATGGTTTTAAAATGTTTTTTTTAGGCCTGTCCAGAATGTCGCTTTTTCGGCATGATCGGAGTCATCGTTTTTAGGGACAAAATAGAAATGCAATTTTTGGTGAAAATGGTTCTAAAATGTTTTTTTAGGCCTGTCCAGAATGTCGCAAGTTCGGCATGACCGGGGTCACTGTTTTTGTGTCACGAAAATGAAAAAAAAAATCTGCAATTTTTGGTGAAAATGTTTTTAAAATGTTTTTTTTTAGGCCTGTCCAGAATGTCGCTAGTTCGGCATGACCGGAGTCATCGTTTTTGGTGACAAAAATAGAAATCTGCAATTTTTTGTGAAAATGGTTTTAAAATGTTTTTTTAGGCCTGTCCAGAATGTCGCTAGTTCGGCATGACGGAGTCACTGTTTTTGTGTCACGAAAAATGAAAAAAAAAATCTGCAATTTTTTGTGAAAATGTTTTAAAATGTTTTTTTTAGGCCTGTCCGAATGTCGCTATTTCGGCATGATCGGAGTCATCTTTTTGGTGACATAAAATAGAAATCTGCAATTTGTGGTGAAAGATGGTTTTAACAATGTTTTTTTAGGCCTGTCCAGAATGTCGCTAGTCGGCATGATCCGGGGTCCCTGTTTTTGATGTCACGAAAGAAAAAAAAATATCTGCATTTAGTTGTGAAAATGGATTTAAAAATAGTTTTTTAGGCCTGTCCAGAATGTTCGCTAGTTCGGCATGACCGGGGTACGACGTATTTTTGTGTGTCACGAAATGCAAAAAAAAAAAATCTGCAATGATCTGTTGTGAAAATGGTTTAAAAGTATTTTTTTTAGGCCTGTCCAGATGTCGCTAGATTCAGCATGAGCGGAGTTCATCGTTTTTGAGTGTCAAAAGAATAGAAATCTGCAATTTTTTGTGAAAATGGTTTTAAAATGTTTTTAGGCCTGTCCAGAATGTCGCTATTTCGGCATGATCGGAGTCATCGTTTTTAGGGACAAAATAGAAATCTGCAATTTTTGGTGAAAATGGTTCTAAAATGTTTTTTTTAGGCCTGTCCAGAATGTCGTTAGTTCGGCATGACGGGTCACTGTTTTTGTGACACGAAAATGAAAAAAAAAATCTGCAATTTTTGGTGAAATGTTTTTAAAATGTTTTTTTAGGCCTGTCCAGAATGTCGCTAGTTCGGCATGACCGGCGTCATCGTTTTTGGTGACAAAATAGAAACTGCAATTTTTTGTGAAAATGGTTTTAAAATGTTTTTTTAGGCCTGTCCAGAATGTCGTAGTTCGGCATGACCGGAATCACTGTTTTTGTGTCACGAAAATGAAAAAAAATAAATCTGCAATTTTTTGTGAAAATGGTTTTAAAATGTTTTTTAGGCCTGTCCAGAATGTCGCTATTTCGGCATGATCCGAGTCATCCTTTTTGTTGACAATAAAAAATCAGCAATTTTTTGTGAAAAGGGTTCTAAAATGGTTTTTTAGGCCTGTCCAGAATGTCATTAGTTCGGCATGACCGGAGTCATCGTTTTTGGTGACAAAAACAGAAATCTGCAATTTTTTGTGAAAATGTTTTAAATGTTTTTTTAGGCCTGTCCAGAATGTCATTAGTTCGGCATGACCGGAGTCATCGTTTTTGGTGACAAAAACAGAAATCTGCAATTTTTTGTGAAAATGTTTTAAAATGTTTTTTTTAGGCCTGTCCAGAATGTCACTAGTTCGGCATGACCGGAGTCACCAATTTTGGTTCACAAAAATGAAAAAAAAAAATCTGCAATTTTTTGTGAAAATGTTTTAAAATGTTTTTTTTTGGGCCTGTCCAGAATGTCACAAGTTCGGCAGTCACAAAATGAAAAAAAAAAAATCTGCACTTTTTTGTGAAAATGGTTCTAAAATGTTTTTTTTAGGCCTGTCCAGAATGTTGCTAGTTCGGCATGATCGGAGTCATTGTTTTTAGGGACAAAATAGAAATCTGCAATTTTTTGGTGAAAATGGTTTTAAAATGTTTTTTTTAGGCCTGTCCAGAATGTCGCTAGTTCGGCATGATCGGAGTCATTGTTTTTAGGGACAAAAATAGAAATCTGCAATTTTTGTGAAAATGGTTTTAAAATGTTTTTTTTAGGCCTGTCCAGAATGTCGCTAGTTCGGCATGACCGGAGTCACTGTTTTTGCATCAAGAAATGAAAAAAAAGCTGAGCATTTTTGTGAAAATGGTTCTAAAATGGGTTTTTTAGGCCTGTCCAGAATGTTGCTAGTTCGGCATGATTGGAGTCATCGTTTTTAGGGACAAAATAGAAATCTGCAATTTTTTGTTAAAATGGTTTTAAAATATTTTTTTAGGCTTGTCCAGAATGTAGCTAGTTCGGCATGACCGGAGTCATCGTTTTTGGTGACAAAAATAGAAATCTGCAATTATTTGTTGAAAATGGGTTTATAAAATGTTTTATAGGCCTGTCCAGAATGTCGCTAGTTCGGCATGACCGGGGTCACTGTTTTTGAGTCAAGAAAATGAAAAAACAAAAATCAGCCATTTTTTGTGAAAATGGTTCTAAAATGTTTTTTAAGCTGGTCCAAATGTCGCGGTTTCGGCATGTCGGAGTCTTGTTTTGGTGACAAAAAGTAGAAATCTCTGCAAGTTTGTGAAATGGTTTTTAAAATGTTTTTTAGGCCTGTCCAGAATGTCGCTAGTTGGGACATGACCGGGGTCACTGTTTTTGTGTCACGAAAATGAAAAATAAATATCTGCAATTTTTTGTGAAAATGGTTATAAAATGTTTTTTTAGGCCTGTCCAGAATGTCGCTAGTTCGGCATGACCGGGGTCACTGTTTTAGTATCAAGAAAATGAAGAAAAAAAAATCTGCAATTTTTGTGAAAATGGTTTTACACTTTTTTTTAGGCCTGTCCAGAATGTCGCTAGTTCGGCATGATCGGAGTCATCGTTTTTAGGGACAAAAACAGAAATCTGCAATATTTTGTGAAAATGGTTTTAAAATGTTTTTTTAGGCCTGTCCAGAATGTCACTAGTTCGGCATGACCGGGGTCACTGTTTTTGTGTCACGAAAATGAAAAAATAATTTTTTTTTGTGAAAATGGTTTTAAAATTTTTTAGGCCTGTCCAGAATGTCGCAAGTTCGGCATGATCGGAGTCATCGTTTTTAGGGAAAAAATAGAAATCTGATATTTTTTGTGAAAATGGTTTTAAAATTATTTTTTTAGGTCTGTCCAGAATGTCGCTAGTTCGGCATGACCGGGGTCACTGTTTTTGTGTCACGAAAATGAAAAAAAAAAATCTTCAATTTTTTGTGAAAATGGATTTTAAATGTTTTATAGGCCTGTCCAGAATGTCGATAGTTCGGCATGACCGGGGTCACTGTTTTTGTGTCCAATTTTTTTTTTTTAAATCTAATTTTTTGTGAAAATGGTTCTAAAATGTTTTTTTTAGGCCTGTCCAAAATGTTGCTTGTTCGGCATGATCGGAGTCATGGTTTTTGGTGACAAAAATAGAAATCTGCAATTTTTTGTGAAAATGGTTTTAAAATGTTTTTTTAGGCCTGTCCAGAATGTCGCTTTTTCAGCATGATCGAGTCATGTTTTTAGGGACAAAATAGAAATCTGCAATTTTTGTGAAAATGGTTCTAAAATGTTTTTTTAGGCCTGTCCAGAATGTCGCTTTTTCTGCATGATCGGAGTCATCGTTTTTAGGGACAAAATAGAAATCTGCAATTTTTAGCGAAAATGGTTCTAAAATGTTTTTTTAGGCCTGTCCAGAATGTCGCTAGTTCGGTCACTGTTTTTGTGTCACGAAAATGAAAAAAAAATCTGCAATTTTTGGTGAAAATGGTTTTAAAATTTTTTTTTAGGCCTGTCCAGAATGTCGCTTTTTCGGCATGATCGGAGTCATCGTTTTTAGGGACAAAATAGAAATCTGCAATTTTTTGTGAAAATGGTTAAAAAATTTTTTTTAGGCCTGTCCAGAATGTCGCTAGTTCGGCATGACCGGGGTCACTGTTTTTGTGTCACGAAAATGAAAAAAAAAATCTGCAATTTTTGGTGAAAGTTTGTAAAATGTTTTTTTTAGGCCTGTCCAGAATGTCGCTAGTTCGGCATGACCGGCGTCATCGTTTTTGGTGACAAAAAAGAAATCTGCAATTTTTTGTGAAAATGGTTTTAAAATGTTTTTTTAGGCCTGTCCAGAATGTCGCTAGTTCGGCATGACCGGAGTCACTGTTTTTGTGTCACGAAAATGAAAAAAATAATCTGCTTTTTTGTGAAAATGGTTTTAAAATGTTTTTTTTAGGCCTGTCCAGAATGTCGCTATTTCGGCATGATCGGAGTCATCGTTTTTGTTGACAATAAAAAAAATCAGCAATTTTTTGTGAAAAGGGTTCTAAAATGGTTTTTTTAGGCCTGTCCAGAATGTCATTAGTTCGGCATGACCGGAGTCATCGTTTTTGGTGACAAAAACAGAAATCTGCAATTTTTTGTGAAATGTTTTAAAATGTTTTTTTTAGGCCTGTCCAGAATGTCACTAGTTCGGCATGACCGGAGTCACCAATTTTGGTTCACAAAAATGAAAAAAAAAAATCTGCAATTTTTGTGAAAATGTTTTAAAATTTTTTTTTTAGGCCTGTCCAGAATGTCACAAGTTCGGCATGAGTCACAAAAATGAAAAAAAAAAAATCTGCACTTTTTTGTGAAAATGGTTCTAAAATGTTTTTTTTAGGCCTGTCCAGAATGTCGTTAGTTCGGCATGATCGGAGTCATTGTTTTTAGGGACAAAAATAGAAATCTGCAATTTTTGTGAAAATGGTTTTAAAATGTTTTTTTTAGGCCTGTCCAGAATGTCGCTAGTTCGGCATGACCGGAGTCACTGTTTTTGCATCAAGAAAATGAAAAAAAAAGCTGCGCATTTTTGTGAAAATGGTTCTAAAATGGGTTTTTTTAGGCCTGTCCAGAATGTCGCTAGTTCGGCATGATTGGAATCATCGTTTTAGGGACAAAAATAGAAATCTGCAATTTTTTGTTAAAATGGTTTTAAAATATTTTTTTAGGCTTGTCCAGAATGTAGCTAGTTCGGCATGACCGGAGTCATCGTTTTGGTGACAAAAACAGAAATCTGCAATTTTTTGTGAAAATGGTTCTAAAACGGGTTTTTTAGGCTTGTCCAGAATGTCGCTAGTTCGGCATGATCGGAGTCATCGTTTTTAGGGACAAAATAGAAATCTGCAATTTTTTGTTAAAATGGTTTTAAAATATTTTTTTAGGCTTGTCCAGAATGTAGCTAGTTCGGCATGACCGGAGTCATCGTTTTTGGTGACAAAAACAGAAATCTGCAATTTTTTGTGAAAATGGTTTTAAAATGTTTTTTAGGCCTGTCCAGAATGTCGCTAGTTCGGCATGACCGGAGTCACTGTTTTTTGTGTCACGAAAATGAAAAAAATAAATCAGCAATTTTTTGTGAAAATGGTTTTAAAATGTTTTTTTTAGGCCTGTCCAGAATGTCGCTAGTTCGGCATGACCGGAGTCACTGTTTTTGCATCAAGAAAATGAAAAAAAAAAGCTGCGCATTTTTGTGAAAATGGTTCTAAAATTTTTTTTTAGGCCTGTCCAGAATGTCGCAAGTTCGGCATGATCGGAGTCATCGTTTTTAGGGACAAAATAGAAATCTGCAATTTTTTGTGAAAATGGTTTTAAAATGTTTTTTTAGGCCTGTCCAGAATGTCGCTATTTCGGCATGATCGGAGGCATGATTGGTGACAAAAATAGAAATCAGCAATTTTTTGTGAAAATGGTTTTAAAATGTTTTTTTTAGGCCTGTCCAGAATGTCGCTAGTTCGGCATGACCGGAGTCACTGTTTTTGTGTCACGAAAATGAAAAAAAAAAATCTGCAATTTTTTGTGAAAATGGTTTAAAAATGTTTTTTTTTATGCCTGTCCAGAATGTCGCTAATTTCGGATGATACGAGTCATCCTTTTTGTTGACAATAAAAAAAATATGCAATTTTTTGTGAAAATGGTTCTAAAATGGGTTTTTTAAGCCTGTCCAGAATGTGGCAAGTTCGGCATGATCGGAGTCATCGTTTTTAGGGACAAAATAGAAATCTGCAATTTTTTGTGAAAATGGTTTTAAAATTATTTTTTTGGGACTGTCCAGAATGTCACAAGTTCGGCATGAGTCACAAAAATGAAAATAAATAAATCAGCAATTTTTTGTGAAAATGGTTTTAAAATGTTTTTTTTAGGCCTGTCCAGAATGTCGCTAGTTCGGCATGACCGGAGTCACTGTTTTGCATCAAGAAAAACATTAAACAGCTGCGAATTTTTGTACGAAATGGTCTATAATGGGTTTTTTTAGGCCTGTCCAGAATGTCGTTAGTTCGGCATGATCGGAGTTAGTGTTTTTAGGGACAAAAATAGAAATCTGCAATTTTTTGTGAAAATGGTTTTAAAATGTTTTTTTTAGGCTTGTCCAGAATGTAGCTAGTTCGGCATGACCAGAGTCATCGTTTTTGGTGACAAAAACAGAAATCTGCAATTTTTTGTGAAAATGGTTTTAAAATGTTTTTTTAGGCCTGTCCAGAATGTCACTAGTTCGGCATGACCGGGGTCACTGTTTTTGTGTCACGAAAATGAAAAAAAAAAATCAGCAATTTTTTGTGAAAATGGTTTTAAAATGTTTTTTTTAGGCCTGTCCAGAATGTCGCTTGTTCGGCATGACCGGAGTCACTGTTTTTGTGTCACGAAAATGAAAAAAAATAAATCTGTAATTTTTTGTGAAAATGGTTCTAAAACGGGTTTTTTAGGCTTGTCCAGAATGTCGCTAGTTCGGCATGATTGGAGTCATCGTTTTAGGGACAAAAATAGAAATCTGCAATTTTTTGTTAAAATGGTTTTAAAATATTTTTTTAGGCTTGTCCAGAATGTAGCTAGTTCGGCATGACCGGAGTCATCGTTTTTGGTGACAAAAACAGAAATCTGCAATTTTTTGTGAAAATGGTTTTAAAATGTTTTTTTAGGCCTGTCCAGAATGTCGCTAGTTCGGCATGACCGGAGTCACTGTTTTTGTGTCACAAAATGAAAAAAAATAAATCGGCAATTTTTTGTGAAAATGGTTTTAAAATGGTTTTTTAGGCCTGTCCAGAATGTCGCTAGTTCGGCATGATCGGAGGCATGATTGGTGACAAAAATAGAAATCAGCAATTTTTTGTGAAAATGGTTTTAAAATGTTTTTTTAGGCCTGTCCAGAATGTCGCTAGTTCGGCATGACCGGAGTCACTGTTTTTGTGTCACGAAAATGAAAAAAAAAAAAATCTGCAATTTTTTGTGAAAATGGTTTTAAAATGTTTTTTTTTAGGCCTGTCCAGAATGTCGCTATTTCGGCATGTTCGGAGTCATCGTTTTTGGTGTCAAAAAAAAAAACAGCAATTTTTGTGAAAAGGGTTCTAAAATGGTTTTTTTAGGCCTGTCCAGAATGTCATTAGTTCGGCATGACCGGAGTCATCGTTTTTGGTGACAAAAACAGAAATCTGCAATTTTTTGTGAAAATGTTTTAAAATGTTTTTTTTAGGCCTGTCCAGAATGTCACTAGTTCGGCATGACCGGAGTCACCAATTTTGGTTCACAAAAATGAAAAAAAAAAATCAGCAATTTTTTGTGAAAATGTTTTAAAATGTTTTTTTTAGGCCTGTCCAGAATGTCACAAGTTCGGCATGAGTCACAAAAATGAAAAAAAAAAAACTGCACTTTTTGTGAAAATGGTTCTAAAATGTTTTTTTTAGGCCTGTCCAGAATGTCGTTAGTTCGGCATGATCGGAGTCATTGTTTTTAGGGACAAAAATAGAAATCTGCAATTTTTTGTGAAAATGGTTTTAAAATGTTTTTTTAGGCTTGTCCAGAATGTAGCTAGTTCGGCATGACCGGAGTCATCGTTTTTGGTGACAAAACAGAAATCTGCAATTTTTTGTGAAAATGTTTTAAAATGTTTTTTTTAGGCCTGTCCAGAATGTCACTAGTTCGGCATGACCGGAGTCACCAATTTTGGTTCACAAAAATGAAAAAAAAAAATCTGCAATTTTTTGTGAAAATGTTTTAAAATGTTTTTTTTAGGCCTGTCCAGAATGTCACAAGTTCGGCATGAGTCACAAAAATGAAAAAAAAAAAAATCTGCACTTTTTGTGAAAATGGTTCTAAAATGTTTTTTTTAGGCCTTTCCAGAATGTCGTTAGTTCGGCATGATCGGAGTCATTGTTTTTAGGGACAAAAATAGAAATCTGCAATTTTTGTGAAAATGGTTTTAAAATGTTTTTTTTAGGCCTGTCCAGAATGTCGCTAGTTCGGCATGACCGGAGTCACTGTTTTGCATCAAGAAAATGAAAAAAAAGCTGAGCATTTTTGTGAAAATGGTTCTAAAATGGGTTTTTTAGGCCTGTCCAGAATGTCGCAAGTTCGGCATGATCGGAGTCATCGTTTTTAGGGACAATAATAGAAATCTGCAATTTTTTGTGAAAATGGTTTTAAAATGTTTTTTTAGGCCTGTCCAGAATGTCACTAGTTCGGCATGACCGGGGTCACTGTTTTTGTGTCACGAAAATGAAAAAAAAAAAATCTGCAATTTTTTGTGAAAATGGTTTTAAAATGGTTTTTTTAGGCCACACAGAATTACAAATACACAGAATACCAATGATATCATACAGAAAACGTCCCGGTGGACGGAACCTGGTTACACAAAAGAAGGGGGTTGGGCTTGAATGAAAGAGCGGGAAGATTTAGGAACAGAGAAACAGCAGCTATGCTATCGTAAATACATTATCTTATGCATTCTAAATTACCGCCCATTTGGAAAAGGAAAATGCAATAAATATTTACTCTGAGCTGCGCTTCGGTAGATTGGTCGTAGATGCTGGCCGGGTTGGCCAACAGATCTTCCTGTAGTGGAAGAATGTCTCTGGTGGTAAATTGGATACGTGGTGGTATCTTCGTCTGTTTGTTAGACTGGATCCGTTGTCCGTCCTTTCCTAGCCCCCGTCGACAGCGGCAGCTGCTAACTCAACGGCTAGGAAGTATCACTTCTGTAGTGAATAAGCTCAAAGTTCATACCAGTTCATACCATAGCTCACGCCAAGGTTGGCTTAGTTCTGTTCTTGACATGTGTCCTTCTAACGTAGAGGCTGCAGACCTCACGTACTGGAACTACTGGTTATCTTTTCATCAAAGGCTTATATAGTGGAGAGGGGGAAAGGAGGTGTTTCATCGTTTATAACCCCTGTCTCTTCACAGGGTTGGGCCACTGATCGAGCAGGGCACTTTCCTTATGAAAACCCAATTCTCTCATTTGGAAGCTAAAATTACATTTAATCTCCTAACAAACAATTTCAATATCAAACATTTCAATTGCATAACAATTCCATGTGACTCTGATAACTAGAGGGTGTATACTTTCTCAGGTACAGTTTATGTCGTCCTGTCATCAATCATAATGTCCCAGATAACAACGAACCTGACATACATACTCATTACGTTATCAAGCATATTTCCAACTGGTTTTATTACCAAAATATGGTTCCTTTCCCCATTTGTTTGATGTTCCCAGACTCTCATATTTAACAGGACAGCAGTCCTTCAGTAGGGTCAGTAAGAGAGGGGAAGGGAGAAAGGTATTTATGGGGGGGGGTCATAAACCTTACCCACAGGCCAACGTCATGACAGAAGTCAAAAGTGACATATTTGCTTGTGCATAAGGCATATATTTTTTGCATTTGGAATATGATTTATTGAAAGTCAAAAGTGACATAATTTTTCTTTTTTTTGCCAAATGCCATTAGAAATGTGCAAATGAAATGTCCAATTCTTTTTTTGTCAATTATACATGTATGAAAGTATTGAATGTGCCAAATCAGGATGTTTGTCCGTTTGCCGTGTACGATCATAGGAAGTCGGTTTCCAAACCCAAAAGTCAGTGAACCATGGTCCAAATGGCATTTATACTGCCCAAATGATATATAGCCCTATGTTAAGCCATGAATCAACGCAGATGGTCTACTTGTCATGTTGCTTTTAACATTTTTAACGAATTTGACATGCTCAGAATGCATAATTGACTGGCCCGATGATCTCGGGATGGCCGTGCAGTGACTGTGGTTCCTCTCCATCGCTCGTTGTGTTGATTTCATCATGTCAACTTTGGTGATATTTTTTGCTGTTGAATCATATTGCAAATGCAAGTTACATTTGCAATATTGCGCGTTACCTTTGTAATATGATTCAATGGGCATTTAGCATCACTAATTTAGGCATGCTCAAAAATACTGCAGAAATGCATGATTGACTGTCCCGATGAACTGGTGATGGCCGTGCAGTGACTGTGGTTCCTCTCCATTGCTCGTTGTGTTGATTTCATCATGTCAACTTTGGTGATATTTTTTGCTGTTGAATCATATTGCAAATGCGCGGTACGTTTGCAATATGATTTAGCATCACAAATTTGGCATGCTCAAAAATACTGCAGAAATGCATAATTGACTGTCCAGATGAACTGGGGATGGCCGTGCAGTGACTGTGGTTCCTCTCCATCGCTCGTTGTGTTGATTTCATCATGTCAACTTTGGTGATATTTTTGGCTGTTGAATCATATTGCAAATGCGCGTTACGTTTGCAATATGATTCAATATTGCAAACGCGTTACATTTGCAATATGATTTAGCATCACAAATTTGGCATACTCAAAATACTGCTGAAATGCATAATTGACTGTCCCGATGAACTCAGTATGGCCGGACAGTGGCTGTGGTTCCTCTCCATGGCTTGATGGTGACATGAGAGAAGTGGGACTGTCATTTCTTAGCAATTTTTTGAAAAATGTCCAAAATGACTAGGGGCGCCCCATACTGGATGGGCACTGATGGGGGGTGCTTCCTACCCAACCGTGGACCCCTTGTACCCCCCTAAAGGCATATAAAACCATTCTAAAAAATTCTCCCGGTAACCCATTTCGGGTCACCATGTGCACGGATGCGTATTTGCAATATGTTTCAAAGGGCCTTAACATCACGAATTTGGAATGCTCAAAAACGCAGCAGAAATGCATAATTGACTGTCCGATGAACTCGTGCAGTGACTGTGCAGTGACTGTGGTTCCTCTCCATGGCTTGATGGTGACATGAGAGAAGTGGGACTGTCATTTTTTAGCGATTTTTTGAAAAATGTCAAAAATTACTAGGGGCGCCCCCACTAGATGCGCACGTTTGAGGGGTGCTCCCTACCCAACCGTGGACCCCTTGTACCCCCCTAAAGGCGTTTAAAACCATTCCTAAAAATAAATCCTGGTAACCCATTTCGGGTCACCATGTGCACGGATGCGCATTTGCAATATGTTTCAATGGGCCTTTACATCACGAATTTGCATGCCCAAAAACACTGCAGAAATGCATAAATGACTGTCCCGATGAACTGGGGATGGCCGTGCAGTGACTGTGGTTCCTCTCCATGGCTTGATGGTGACATGAGAGAAGTGGGACTGTCATTTTTTAGCGATTTTTTTAAAAAAATTCAAAAATGACTAGGGGCACCCCGTACTGGATGGGCACTGATGGGGGGTGCTCCCAACCCAACCGTGGACCCCTTGCACCCCCCTAAAGGCATTTAAAACCCTTCTTAAAAAAATTAACAACTCACCCTAGAGCTATTGTCATATAAGCAACCTGCAGATAGTGAAAATCACGCAACTCAACCATGTGTCATTCAGTCAATTCTTAAGGTAGAGGCTTCATATCCAGGATTCTGTTTATGCCTACCCCAAAGACTACGTGTGTTGAGTATGAACTTCCTGCGATAACCGGAAGTTGTTAAAAACACCCTAGAGCTATTGTCATATAACCTGCACATTGTGAAATCACGCAACTCAACTCTGTGTCATTCAGTCAATTCTTAAGGTAGAGGCTTCATATTCAGGATTCTGTTTATGCCTACCCCAAAGACAACGTGTCTATTTTTTGCAAAAAAAACTAAAACACACACACACAGCTTGGCCATAGGGACATAGTGTGGGGCTTAGAGGCTTATATAGCCTTCAATAGTTACTTTTGTTCAAACAATTCAAGAACCGTCAGACCTAGAGCTCCGAAACTTTAGAAACCTGTTATAGAGCTCAAGTCGATAGTGCACGGTGAATTATGTGGCTCTAGAAAGTTCTCAGACCGAGAAACAGCCTTGTGCATTTGCAATATGTTCAATTCATTTTGAATATAACGGACATGGCGACATGTAGAAATGTCCCAGAGTCGCAAGACTAGGTGCATTAAAACCGCCTTGGCCCATAGAGACGAACCCCAATGTCTCTGTCCGATATCTCATTCAGGGACCGCATAGTAACGCCCTGATAAAGTGGATTTTCAGCACCAATTAAGGCCATTGCTCGGGCACCGAATTACCTATCGAGCCGAAACTTGGGATTCGGGGTCGCCTCACATAGGCCTACACATAATGTCAGAGCTGGACCCGCAGCTAGACCGTAACTTTGTGTTTTATTGTTTTTATGGTTAAAACTGAAGGCGCTGTGAATTATGGGACTGCTCTGACATATGTGATAGTTGGCTTCTATACGAGTTGGAAAAAGTGGATTTGGTGTCAGATGGAATCAGTTTGGTGTCAGAATGACATCTAATTGCCTGATGGACGCTGACTGCTGGGTGACGAGCGATGGAGAGGAACCACAGTCACTGCACGGCCATCCCCAGTTCATCGGGACAGTCTATTATGCATTTCTGCAGTATTTTTGAGCATGCCTAAATTTGTGATGCTAAATGCCCATTGAATCATATTGCAAACGTAACGCGCAATATTGCACAAGTAACGTGCATTTGCAATATGATTCAACTGCAAAAAATATCACCAAAGTTGACATGATGAAATCAACACAACGAGCAATGGAAAGGAACCACAGTCACTGCACGGCCATCACCAGTTCATCGGGACAGTCAATTATGCATTTCTGTAGTATTTTTGAGCATGCCTAAATTCGTGATGCTAAATGCCCATTGAATCATATTGCAAACGTAACGCGCAATATTGCAAACGTAACGTGCATTTGCAATATGATTCAACAGCAAAAAATATCACCAAAGTTGACAATATGAAATCAACACAACGAGCGATGGAGAGGAACCACAGTCACTGCACGGCCATCCCCAGTTCATCGGGACAGTCAATTATGCATTTCTGCAGTATTTTTGAGCATGCCTAAATTCGTGATGCTAAATGCCCAATCAATCATATTGCAAACGTAACGTGCAATATTGCAAACATAACGTGCATTTGCAATATGATTCAACAGCAAAAAATATCACCAAAGTGGACATGATGAAATCAACACAACGAGCAATGGACGGGAACCACAGTCACTGCACGGCCATCCCCAGATCACCGGGACAGTCAATTATGCATTTCTGCAGTATTTTTCAGCATGCCTAAATTCGTGATGCTAAATGCCCATTCAATCATATTGCAAACGTAACGCGCAATATTGCAAACGTAACGTGCATTTGCAATATGATTCAACAGCAAAAAATATCACCAAAGTTGACATGATGAAATCAACACAACGAGCGATGGAGAGGAACCACAGTAACTGCACGGCCATCCCCAGTTCATCGGGACAGTCAAGTATGCATTTCTGCAGTGTTTTTGAGCATGCCAAATTCGTAATGTAAAGGCCCATTGAAACATATTGCAAATGCGCATCCGTGCACATGGTGACCCGAAATGGGTTACCAGGATTCATTTTTTAGAATGGTTTTAAATGCCTTTAGGGGGGTGCAAGGGGTCCACGGTTGGGTAGTGAGCACCCATCAGTGCCCATCCAGTACGAGGCGCCCCTAGTCATTTTGGACATTTTTCAAAAAATCGCTAAAAAACGACAGTCCCACTTCTCTCATGTCACCGTCAAGCCATGGAGAGGAACCACAGTCACTGCACGGCCATCCCCAGTTCATCGGGACAGTCGATTATGCATTTCTGCAGTGTTTTTGGGCATGCCAAATTCGTGATGTAAAGGCCCATTGAAACATATTGCAAATGCGCATCCGTGCACATGGTGACCCAAAATGGGTTACCAGGATTAATTTTTAGAAGGGTTTTAAATGCCTTTAGGGGGGTACAAGGGGTCCACGGTTGGGTAGGGAGCACCACTCAACCGTGTGCATCTAGTGGGGGCGCCCCTAGTCATTTTTGACATTTTTCAAAAAATCGCTAAAAAATGACAGTCCCACTTCTCTCATGTCACCATCAAGCCATGGAGAGGAACCACAGTCACTGCACGGCCATCCCCAGTTCATCGGGACAGTCATTTATGCATTTCTGCAGTGTTTTTGGGCATGCCAAATTCGTGATGTTAAGGCCCATTGAAACATATTGCAAATACGCATCCGTGCACATGGTGACCCGAAATGGGTTACCAGGAGATTTTTTTTAGAATGGTTTTAAATGCCTTTAGGGGGGTGCAAGGGGTCCACGGTTGGGTAGGGAGCACCCCCCATCAGTGCCCATCCAGTATGGGGCACCCCTAGTCATTTTGGACATTTTTCAAAAAATTGCTAAGAAATGACAGTCCCACTTCTCTCATGTCACCATCAAGCCATGGAGAGGAACCACAGCCACTGTCCGGCCATCCCCAGTTCATCGGACAGTCAATTATGCATTTCTGCAGCGTTTTTGAGCATGCCAAATTTGTGATGCTAAATCATATTGCAAATGTAACGCGTTTGCAATATTGAATCATATTGCAAACGTAACGCGCATTTGCAATATGATTCAACAGTCAAATATATCACCAAAGTTGACATGATGAAATCAACACAACGGAGAGGAACCACAGCCACTGTCCGGCCATCCCCAGTTCATCGGACAGTCAATTATGCATTTCTGCAGCGTTTTTGAGCATGCCAAATTTGTGATGCTAAATCATATTGCAAATGTAACGCGTTTGCAATATTGAATCATATTGCAAACGTAACGCGCATTTGCAATATGATTCAACAGTCAAATATATCACCAAAGTTGACATGATGAAATCAACACAACGAGCGATGGAGAGGAACCACAGTCACTGCACGGCCATCCCCAGTTCAGCTGGACAGTCAATTATGCATTTCTGCAGTATTTTTGAGCATGCCAAATTCTTGATGCTAAATCATATTGCAAACGTACCGTGCATTTGCAATATGATTCAACAGCAAAAAATATCACCAAAGTTGACATGATGAAATCAACACAACGAGCGATGGAGAGGAACCAGGAGCGTTCCTGAGGTCCTCCCGATCTGTGCAAGCCTAACCTTGACCCTGTGGCATTAACCCTTCACAGTGAAAAGAAGGTGTTTAGATCAAACTGTGTGCAATGACTTCTCTCCCCATAGGAATACATTGACTATTCTCCACAATTCAACCTGAAGTCTATGTGGGTTATGAATGCCTTATGAATCTGTCTTCTATAGAAATACATCAGGCTACTGTGAGGTCTACCTGTGTCGATTCTAAGGTTCCTGGAGCAACCGGAAGTTGTTAAAAACACCCTAGAGCTGTTGTCAAATAACCTACCTGCAGATAGTGAAAATCACGCAACTCAACCCTGTGTCATTCAGTCAATTCTTAAGGTAGAGGCTTCATATTCAGGATTCTGTTTATGCCTACCCCAAAGACAATGTGTATTGAGTAAGAGCTTCCTGTGACAACCGGAAGTGGTTAAAAACAGCCTAGAGCTATTGTCATATAACCTGCACATAGTGAAAATCACGCAACTCAACCATGTGTCATTCAGTCAATTCTTAAGGTAGAGGCTTCATATTCAGGATTCTGTTTATGCCTAGCTCAAAGACAACGTGTGTTGAGTAAGAGCTTCCTGTGCCAACCGGAAGTTGTTAAAAACAGCCTAGAGCTATTGTCATATAACCTGCACATAGTGAAAATCACACAACTCAACTCTGTGTCATTCAGTCAATTCTTACGATAGAGACTTCATATTCAGGATTCTGTATATGCCTACCCCAAAGACAACGTGTGTCTATTCTTTTTGCAAAAAAAACTAAAACACACACACACAGCTTGGCCATAGGGACATAGTATGGGGCTTAGAGGCTTATATCGCCTTCAATAGTTCCTTTCGTACAAACGATTCAAGAACCGTCAGACCTAGAGCTCTGAAATTTTAGAAACCTGTTCTAGAGCTCAAGTCGATAGTGCACGGTGAATTATGTGGCTCTAGAAGGTTCTCAGACCGAGAAACCGCCTCGTGCATTTGCAATATGTTCAATTCATTTTGAATATCACGGACATGGCGACATGTAGAAATGTCCCAGAGTCGCAAGACTAGGTGCATTGAAACCGCCTTGGCCCATAGAGACGGACCCCAATGTCTCTGTCCGATAGCTCATTCAGGGACCCCGTAGTAACGCCCTGAAAAAGTGGATTTTCAGCACCAATTAAGGCCATTGCTCGGGCACCGAATTACCTATCGAGCCGAAACTTGGGATTAGGGGTCGCCTCACATAGGCCTACACATATTGTCAGAGCTAGACCCACAGCTATAACGTAACGTGTTTTATGTTTTTTTATGGTTAAAATTGAAAGCACTGTGAATTATGGGCCTTCTCTGACATATGTGATAGTTGGCTTCTATACGAGTTGGAAAAAGTGGATTTGGTGTCAGATGGTATCAGATTGGTGTCAGAATGACATCTAATTGACTGATGGACGCTGACTGCTGTGTGACGATCAATGGAGAGGAACCACAGTCACTGCACGGCCATCCCCAGTTCATCGGGACAGTCAATTATGCATTTCTGCAGTGTTTTTGAGCATGCCACATTCGTGATGTAAAGGCCCATTGAAACGTATTGCAAATGCGCATCCGTGTACATGGTGACCCGAAATGGGTTACCAGGAGATTTTTTTGAATGGTTTTAAATGCCTTTAGGGGGGTGCAAGGGGTCCACGGTTGGCTAGAGAGCACCCCCCATCATGCCCATCCAGTATGGGGCGCCCTTAGTCATTTTGGACATTTTTTTTTAAATCGCTAAGAAATGACAGTCCCACTTCTCTCATGTCACCATCAAGCCATGGAGAGGAACCACAGCCACTGTTCGGCCATACCGAGATCATCGGGACAGTTCTGCAGTATTTTTGAGCATGCCTAAATTCGTGATGCTAAATGCCCATTGAATCATATTGCAAACGTAACGCGCAATATTGCAAACGTAACGCGCATTTGCAATATGATTCAACAGCAAAAAATATCACCAAAGTTGACATGATGAAATCAACACAACGAGTGATGGAGAGGAACCACAGTCACTGCACGGCCATCCCCAGTTCATCGGGACAGTCAATCATGCATTTCTGCAGTATTTTTGAGCATGCCTAAATTCGTGATGCTAAATGCCCATTGAATCATATTGCAAACGTAACGCGCAATATTGCAAATGTAACACGCATTTTCAATATGATTCAACAGCAAAAAATATCACCAAAGTTGACATGATGAAATCAACACAACGAGCGATGGAGAGGAACCACAGTCACTGCACGGCCATCTCGAGATCATCGGGCCAGTCAATTATGCATTCTGAGCATGTCAAATTCGTTAAAAATGTTAAAAGCAACATGACAAGTAGACCATCTGCGTTGATTCATGGCTTAACATAGGGCTATATATCATTTGGGCAGTATAAATGCCATTTGGACCATGGTTCACTGACTTTTGGGTTTGGAAACCGACTTCCTATGATCGTACATGGCAAACGGACAAACATCCTGATTTGGCACATTCAATACTTTCATACATGTAGAATTGACAAAAAAAGAATTGGACATTTCATTTGCACATTTCTAATGGCATTTGGCAAAAAAAGAAAAAAATATGTCACTTTTGACTTCCAATAAATCATATTCCAAATGCAAAAAACATATGCCTTATGCACAAGCAAATATGTCACTTTTGACTTCCTATGAAATCATATTCCAAATGCACAAAACATATGCCTTATGCACAAGCAATTATGGCACTTTTAACTTCCTATGAAATCATATTCCAAATGCACAAAACATATGCCTTATGCACAATCAAATATGTCACTTTTAACTTCCTATGAAATCATATTCCAATGCACAAACATATGCCTTATGCACAAGCAAATATGGCACTTTTAACTTCCTATGAAATCATATCCAAATGCACAAAACATATGCCTTATGCACAAGCAAAAACAACCAAAAAATTATGTCAATAAATATGTCAAAAGTATGTCCATACAGCTCTTATACATGTGTAATTGACATAAAAATCAATTTTTTTCGAAAAAACGGTCCAGAAACCACTTTTTAAGGGGGTGAAATGTTTTCAAAAAAAATGTCATTTTTTCTAAATTTGAATTGTGTTACATTGTGTTACATTTGCAATATGAAAATTCACTGCGGAGAGCTCTAGCCATCTATTGGATATTTGCTGTGATTTGGCACATTCAATACTTTCATAATTGACAAAAAAAAGCATTGGACATGTCATTTTGCAAAAAAAAAGAAGAAAAAAATGTCACTTTTTTCCTATGAAATCATATTCAAAATAAACAAAACATATGCCTTGTGTCCAAGCAAAAGCAACCCAAAAACGACGTCAATAAAAAACGTCATAAGCATGTTCATACAGCTCTTATACATGTGTAATTGACATAACAATCAAAAAATAAATTAAAAACGGTCCAGAAACCACTTTTTTAAGGGGTGATAAGTTTTCAAAAAAAAAAATCATTTTATCAAAATCTGACCCTTGGGTGTTGACTTGGGGTATCATTTGCTGTATGAAAATCCACGGTGGAGCGCGCTCGCCATCTAAAGGAAATTTGGGGTGTTACAATTGGCAATCCCCATCGGAAAATTGCCATATGATTTGCACGGAGATGGACCCGCTTACGGTGGTATTTACAATTGTGTGTATGATTCGTGCTATGCCAATATGTTCCCATGTTATTTTGTCCAAATCAGGGTTTTCCCTACCTTCTGAAGTACCTTCTGAGGGGCATGTGAACATGGTATTGGCATTTTTGACATTGAAACTGTAATTCTGATCATCCTTGGCCCTATGCTGGGAGAAGTTAGGTGTTATCTTTCCATCCCTAGGCGTGAAGCCAGGAAAGCTATGACATGGACCAAAGTAGGACCTTCACTAGGTTTACAATCTAACACGACGTTAAGCAGCTTGTCTGGTGGGGACACGTACTGAGCTGTAAACCACCTACACAGATAGAATACCATTCTTCTAAACTCTATGCTGGCGGTATAGCTCTTCAGTGTGCTTTCACCAGCATGGATACCTTACACTGACCCTTACCCCTGGGCTTCAAAGTGCACCACATAGTTAGAATGATCTGTTTCTTCAGAACAAAACAGCACCAATGAAACTTGTAGGACCCTAGTGACACATTGAACAATCTTGGCAAGAACTCATCGGGTCCGATCATGTTCTCCGTTTTGGGAAGGGCCCGGGTTCCCACCACGACGTGATCCCAGAAACCAGGTGTATGAGGGATGCAGACATATCTGCATCCCTGCATCCCTCTTCTGTCATTGCTTCGTTTACCCAGTACTTGAAGGACATGGTGTCATTTGCTGTGATGAGATGGTTGAACACTGTGTGGAAAGACAACACTGTCAGTTCAGCTACATTACATGGAGAGATCTACAAATAATAATATACATACCGGGTCTCAGGGTGTCAACGTCAGGGGATTGCTCTTTATTCATTAGCAGCTGCACATTGACATTGCCTTCATTGTCAGTTTTGAACATATCACCTTTGTTGCATTCCAGATCCCAGTCTCCTACATGCTCCAGAGCAGGGCAATTGGCAAGGGTGCTGGCTGTGGTGCTTACAAGGGCCCTTGTGGATATCACATTGTGTAGGAGACAACCACGTTGTTCACTGTAACACAGTGTGCATAATACACAGCCACAAGCACATTGTATGGGCCTGTTCAGCTGAATCAAGTACGCGTTACATATGACCGCTCTGTTGAAAGTTGTTGTACATGTGGAGCATATAATCAACTGTTTCATCATTGCAATTGACAACACTGTTGCGCCATCGCTGTCAAGGTGCTGTAGACTGGGATCAGGCGTTAGTTCTTCATAGGTGACAGCTGCTTCAGATCGGGGTGGTGTGGGGAATAATGCCCCTTGCGATGTAAAGCTGTTACTGGCTTGATCTTGTACACATTGAACCCATGTATATCAAGAGTCGGCTGTGGAGTGTGAGGTACTTGAGATATTGGGTGTTTGGGATCTAGGACTACTGCATCCTCTTGCTGTGGTGTAGACACTTGAGGATCTGGGTCATGATGTACCTCAACCAGATGGGGATCCAGCTGCAGTGCAGATTGTTGTTGAAATATATAATCACTGCATACCCTCTCAGAGCAAACATGGCGTTGTCTGGGTCCCCTGTGCAGGGCATGTCACCAATACAGTCATCATTGAGTGAGACATCTTTAGGTTGGGTTACCCCATCACAAATTGAGCTTGATGAGACTGGTATAATAGAGGGACCGGGGTCAGTTGTAGCAGAAAATATTGAACCGGGACAAGGGTCAACGTTCCACTGTGGCCTAGTGAAATGTGGATCATAATAATATAAGTCAGACATGTCACACTCCTGAAATGAGTTTGCATGTTCCACATTGGTCAGCATATCATCCAGATCTCTCTCCTTCTCTGTAGCCCTGTAATAGAAGAAAGAAAAGACATAGAACATAAGTCACATCTCTACCCAATGGCAATACATTAGTTTTCCACAATAACACAATATGTGTGTGTGTGATTCCAGGTACGTACGTGACACATGTAATGTTATCCAGGGCAGCATCAACCTCATCATCAACCTCATCATCCGATATATCACACCTGTATCCCTTTGCAATGCTATCTAGGGCAGATTCGGTCCCATTTGAGTTAGAACATCCGGACCTGTTTAGATCCTCTGTGGCAGAGACCGCATCTTCAGCTCCATCTTGATACACAGGCGCAGCTAATATAATTCCATTGTCAACTCTACATTCAGGCACATTGCAAGACATTTCACATGATTCATCCAAATGTTGGGACCCTGGCTCAGCTGTCTCCGTGGTCTGAATCTCAGCAGTGTCTGTCTCCAGTGTCATAATTTCATCAGCAGACTCTGTCTCGGGTGTCTGAATTTCAGCAGTGGCTGTCTCTGTGGTCTGAATCTCAGCAGTGTCTGTCTCCAGTGTCATAATTTCATCAGCAGACTCTGTCTCAGGTGTCTGAATTTCAGCAGCGGCTGTCTCCGTGGTCTGAATCTCAGCAGTGTCTGTCTCCAGTGTCATAATTTCATCAGCAGACTCTGTCTCGGGTGTCCTGAATTTCAGCAGCGGCTGTCTCCGTGGTCTGACTTTTTTGTTTGATAGGTACACTATGTTTAATTCGAGAGGATACCTTTTGTATGAAATGTTTGGGTACAGAACTGTGACAGTCATCCTTGTCATCATTGTGATTGTGAACTGAGTCACTGGAGGAAGTTGAGCTGCTGGAGGAAGTTGAGCTGCTGGAGGAAGTTGAGCTGCTGGAGCTGCTGGAGCTGTCATCTCCACTATCATCTGCAACTGTTTCTGTAGTTACTTTAGCCCTAGATCCACTGCTACAGTGATCACTTTCAGAGTCGCTGTCATCTACGGTGGGTTCTATAGCTACGTTAGCCTCCTCATTCGTATCCGTGACACGGTCTACATTGTCACTGTTGTGCTGTCTCCTGTTGAACATCCAGGTCCTCTTTCTGTAACTCCCCTTAAGGCAGGACTGAGAACCAGGTTGATTGTAGGACATGTCGACCGCTCTATTCTTAATATTGTCCAGATCCCACGTTTCTGATCTGGGCCAGTGGGCGATCTATGCGATCTAGGTATGCTGCTGCTGTTGCCTTGTGAAGCACTCCCCTTGTCATATCTGCCAACCCTTGCTAGTTTAACACTGCTACAGGAGCCCTCTGAAAACACCCTTTGAGTTTAACAACTTTTGGGGGTTTTTGATTCGCCTACTGTTGACAGAATTATCGTCCATGTCTCTGCCGTCCCTGGGAGACTTGGGCCGGCTGTTGCCATTGTCATGACGTCCGTGTATTTCACCAGTCTTGCGTTGTTTGTTGACAGGGTGAACGTTAAAAGGTGGCAGTATCCAGTCTGAAGGAATACGACGTTTCAGGGACAGACTGTCATCCCCGCGAGGGGTGGCCCGGCTGCCGTAACTGCGAGGTTGGGCCCGGCTGCTGCCATTGTCATGACGTTCGTGTATCTCACCATTCTTAAGTTGTTTGTTGACAGGCCGTACTTACAGGGTGGCAGTATCCAGTCCGGAGGTAAACGCCGTTTCCCCTTTGCTGGAGTAGGAGAATGCCAAATGGGTTGTGGCTGTCTGGTGTACTGTTTTGGAGGTCTACTGTAAACCTTGGTCTTCCGTACCAGTCCTATGTCATGACTAACTTGTTGTAACCTCTGTTTGTCAGGCCTACATCTCACGTCAAAGGGTGGGGGGTGTCTAGGATAAACAGGTACATTGTGTGGACCCAACGGCCTCGTTTGTATTGGTTGCAGTCTTCTGTATTACAAAGCCTGTCATTAGCGGCTCTTTCATACCATCTTCTCTGTTGAATGTTGCGCAAGGGAGAGGGTGTTGGTTCTCTTATTTCTGTATATTCTTCAACTCCTAGGTCCATATTGTGTTGCTGGTAATACCATTCACCTCTGTTATTGTACGTTGAATAAGGTCATGTGACATTATAACTTGTCTATTGTGTGTTATTGTTATTGTTTCCTAAAGTATTTGACACTAGCAATGAACCGGTCTTCCTGGTTCAGCTGCAAAATATACACTGGAAGTAGCACTGTCTGTGTAACTAATCCTTATATATGGCTGAGGCTCCTCCTAAAAACAGTCAAGGCTGTTTGCAGTAATCTCCAAAAAATGTGTCATCAAATACACTAGATATATTTCCTGTTTCATAACATAGGTCTTGTCCTGACTTACCCTAGTGGAAATGTCACACCGTGAGTTATATATCCAACTAATGCTGTTCCGATACCTCAAACCACTAATAAATCTTCCAAAAGTTATCCATATGTCCAAACAGCCTTCACCTAAAATACTCATCCTTAGCAAAAAGCTGAATCGTGGCTTTGAGGAGCCAGCAGGTTCCCGGATAACCTCTCTGCTTAGCAGTGGTATGTGTTTTACACCATTATCTGAGTCATCAATATGAGGCATCTTTTGTGCAAGGCCAGATATAACCCTGCTGTTAGAGCGCTTATTCTTGCGCCCGCCGTAGGCAACAGTGTAAGAAGAGTCATAGGAGCTCACAGCTGAGTCATTACATGACAAACAGTTCCAAACCGGGCTTGGGTTGCCAGTTGA
Source organism: Salmo trutta (assembly GCF_901001165.1). Classification (NCBI taxonomy): domain Eukaryota; kingdom Metazoa; phylum Chordata; class Actinopteri; order Salmoniformes; family Salmonidae; genus Salmo; species Salmo trutta. The sequence goes on from NW_021822968.1 coordinate 37,574, forward strand.
CAACACACTACATAATCCCAGGCAGTCCTCTGGTTAGGTGTAGTAAAGGTCTTGTTTAACTCCCTGATAAGGACAGCTTCCTCTTCCCTCAGCACTTCTATAATGCTGACATGCAGGGGTTCTCTGAAGCCTAGAGCTAGCAGCTTACCCTTTAGAGTTTCGGGTGATCTTGACTTCTCGCCCAACCACACATGGTGACCATCGACGTTGCTCATATCTCTCAATTCCGCTTCATCTGGTTCAAGTTTAGACCATGTAAGGTCGTTCATCAGACCGGTCCTGCCAAAATCACAGATGTTCACAATGGACAAGACTGCGTCCTGTCCATCCGTCTCTCAGCTGTAGAAGAAAACAAGTACTGTCCGGCGAGCACTGCGTCTTTGGTGTTTGAGAACGACCCGCCCGAGCCCCAGTGCGTCTTCAGCTCCTGCTGTTTGTTCTTTACAAACTGGTCACAGGTTACGTGAGCGTACAACATAGCCAATGCCAAGCTAGCACACGCCATGCGGAAGGCGTCCTCATCTTTGTTATGGTTTGAAGACCTATACATTTTGTGCAAGGAGACGAATGGCAACAACGATAGCACGTCTCCGGTCTCCCTTGTGGACAAGGAACACTGTAGCGAGTTTCGGCTCTCCACACTCCGGTCCGGTGTAAAGTTTTCTAGGAGGTCTCTTGTCTACCAGACACATGTCTCTAAGAGAGCCCAGTACTCCTAGACAGACCTTGCGGACGATAAATGCAAGCCCGTCGTCTAGGTATTTGCCTTTCACGCTTGCCATCCAAGAGCTCAAGGGTCTGCCATTCGAACTGGAGAGTTGTCACGACATGCAAAATCACAGCAGTGGCATGTCCCACATCTTCCATAGGAAGATGTGGGACATGCCACTGCTGTGATTTTGCATGTCGTGACAACTCTCCAGTTCGAATGGCAGACCTTGAGCTCTTGGATGGCAAGCGTGAAAGGCAAATACCTAGACGACGGGCTTGCATTATCGTCCGCAAGGTCTGTCTAGGAGTACTGGGCTCTCTTAGAGACATGTGTCTGGTAGACAAGAGACCTCCTAGAAACTTTACACCGGACCGGAGTGTGGAGAGCCGAAACTCGCTACAGTGTTCCTTGTCCACAAGGAGACCGGAGACGTGCTATCGTTGTTGCCATTCGTCTCCTTGCACAAATGTATAGGTCTTCAAACCATAACAAAGATGAGGACGCCTTCCGCATGGCGTGTGCTAGCTTGGCATTGGCTATGTTGTACGCTCACGTAACCTGTGACCAGTTTGTAAAGAACAAACAGCAGGAGCTGAAGACGCACTGGGGCTCGGGCGGGTCGTTCTCAAACACCAAAGACGCAGTGCTCGCCGGACAGTACTTGTTTTCTTCTACAGCTGAGAGACAGGATGGACAGGACGCAGTCTTGTCCATTGTGAACATCTGTGATTTTTGCAGGACCGGTCTGATGAACGACCTACATGGTCTAAACTTGAACCAGAATGAAGCGGAATTGAGAGATATGAGCAACGTCGATGGTCACCATGTGTGGTTGGGCGAGAAGTCAAGATCACCCGAAACTCTAAAGGGTAAGCTGCTAGCTCTAGGCTTCAGAGAACCCCTGCATGTCAGCATTATAGAAGTGCTGAGGGAAGAGGAAGCTGTCCTTATCAGGGAGTTAACAGACCTTTACTACACCTAACCCAGAGGACTGCCTGGGATTATGTAGTGTGTTGTCAACTGGCAACCCAAGCCCGGTTTGGAACTGTTTGTCATGTAATGACTCGCTGTGAGCTCCTATGACTCTTCTTACACTGTTGCCTACGGCGGGCGCAAGAATAAGCGCTCTAACAGCAGGGTTATATCTGGCCTTGCACAAAAGATGCCTCATATTGATGACTCAGATATGGTGTAAAACACATACCACTGCTAAGCAGAGAGGTTATCCGGGAACCTGCTGGCTCCTCAAAGCCACGATTCAGCTTTTTGCTAAGGATGAGTATTGTAGGTGAAGGCTGTTTTGGACATATGGATAACTTTTGGAAGATTTATTAGTGGTTTGAGGTATCGGAACAGCATTAGTTGGATATATAACTCACGGTGTGACATTTCCACTAGGGTAAGTCAGGACAAGACCTATGTTATGAAACAGGAAATATATCTAGTGTATTTGATGACACATTTTTTGGAGATTACTGCAAACAGCCTTGACTGTTTTTAGGAGGAGCCTCAGCCATATATAAGGATTAGTTACACAGACAGTGCTACTTCCAGTGTATATTTTGCAGCTGAACCAGGAAGACCGGTTCATTGCTAGTGTCAAATACTTTAGGAAACAATAACAATAACAAACAATAGACAAGTTATAATGTCACATGACCTTTATTCAACGTACAATAACAGAGGTGAATGTTATTACCAGCAACACAATATGGACCTAGGAGTTGAAGAATATACAGAAATAAGAGAACCAACACCCTCTCCCTTGCGCAACATTCAACAGAGGAAGATGGTATGAAAGAGCCGCTAATGACAGGCTTTGTAATACAGAAGACTGCAACCAATACAAACGAGGCCGTTTGGGTCCACACAATGTACCTGTTTATCCTAGACACCCCCCACCCTTTGACGGTGAGATGTAGGCCTGACAAACAGAGGTACAACAAGTTAGTCATGACATAGGACTGGTACGGAAGACCAAGGTTTACAGTAGAACCTCCAAACAGTACACCAGACAGCCACAACCCATTTGGCATTCTCCTACTCCAGCAAAGGGGAAACGGCGTTTACCTCCGGACTGGATACTGCCACCCTGTAAAGTACGGCCTGTCAACAAACAACTTAAGAATGGTGAGATACACGAACGTCATGACAATGGCAGCAGCCGGGCCAACCTCGCAGTTACGGCAGCCGGGCCACCCCTCGCAGGGATGACAGTCGGTCCCTGAAACGTCGTATTCCTTCGGACTGGATACTGCCACCTTTTAACGTTCACCCTGTCACATCAACAAACCAATGCAAGACTGGTAAAATACACGGACGTCATGACAATGGCAACAGCCGGCCCAAGTCTCCCAGGGACGGCAGAGGACATGGACGATAATTCTGTCAACAGTAGGCGAATCAAAAACCCCCCAAAAGTTGTTAAAACTCAAAGGGTGTTTTCAGAGGGCTCCTGTAGCAGTGTTAAACTAGCAAGGGTTGGCAGATAGGACAAGGGAGTGCTTCACAAGGCAACAGCAGCAGCATACCTAGATCGCATAGATCGCCCACTGGCCCAGATCAGAAACGTGGGATCTGGACAATATTAAGAATAGAGCGGTCGACATGTCCTACAATCAACCTGGTTCTCAGTCCTGCCTTAAGGGGAGTTACAGAAAGAGGACCTGGATGTTCAACAGGAGACAGCCAACAGTGACAATGTAGACCGTGTCACGGATACGAATGAGGAGGCTAACGCAGCTATAGAACCCACCGTAGATGACAGCGACTCTGAAAGTGATCACTGTAGCAGTGGATCTAGGGCTAAAGTAACTACAGAAACAGTTGCAGATGATAGTGGAGATGACAGCTCCAGCAGCTCCAGCAGCTCCAGCAGCTCCAGCAGCTCAACTTCCTCGAGCAGCTCAACTTCCTCGAGCAGCTCAACTTCCTCCAGTGACTCAGTTCACAATCACAATGATGACAAGGATGACTGTCACAGGTCTGTACCCAAACATGGCATACAAAAGGTATCCCCTCGAATTAAACATAGTGTACCTATCAAACAAAAAGGTCAGACCACGGAGACCGTCGCTGTTGAAATTCAGACATCCGGGACAGAGACTTCTGATGAAATTATGACACTGGAGACTGCTGAGACTCAGACCGTGGAGACAGCTGAGCCAGGGCCCCAATGTTTGGATGAATCATGTGAAATGTCTTGCAATGTGCCTGAATGTAGAGTTGACAATGGAGTTATATTAGCTGCGCCTGTGTATCAACATGGGGCTGAAGATGTGGTCTCTGCCACAGAGGGCCTAAACAGGTCCGGATGTTCTAACTCAAATGGGACCGAATCTGCCCTGGATAGCATTGCAAAGGGATACAGGTGTGATATATTGAATGATGAGCTTGATGCTGCCCTGGATAACCTTACACATGTCACGTACGTACCTGGAATCACACACACACACACACACACACACACACACACACACACACACACACATATTGTGTTGTTGTGGAAAACTAATGTACTGCCATTGGGTAGAGATGTGACTTATGTCTTATGTCTTTTCTTTCTTCTATTACAGGCCTACGGAGAAGGAGAGAGATCTGGATGATATGCTGACCGATGTGGAACATGCAAACTCATTTCAGGAGAGTGCCATGTCTCTCTTCGATTATTGTGAGACACATTTAAATATGCCACAGTGGAACGTTGACCCTTGTCCCGGTTCAATATTTTCTGCTACAACTGACCCCGGTCCCTCTATTATACCAGTCTCATCAAGCTCAATTTGTGATGGGGTAACCCAACCTAAAGATGTCTCACTCAATGATGACTGTATTGGTGACATGCCCTGCACAGGGGACCCAGACAACGCCATGTTTGCTCTTGAGAGGGTATGCAGTGATTATATATTTCAACAACAATCTGCACTGCAGCTGGATCCCCATCTGGTTGAGGTACATCATGACCCAGATCCTCAAGTGTCTACACCACAGCAAGAGGATGCAGTAGTCCTAGATCCCAAAACACCCAATATCTCAAGTACCTCACACTCCACAGCCGACTCTTGATATACATGGGTTCAATGTGTACAAGATCAAGCCAGTAACAGCTTTACATCGCAAGGGGCATTATTCCCACACCACCCCGATCTGAAGCAGCTGTCACCTATGAAGAACTAACGCCTGATCCCAGTCTACAGCACCTTGACAGCGATGGCGCAACAGTGTTGTCAATTGCAATGATGAAACAGTTGATTATATGCTCCACATGTACAACAACTTTCAACAGAGCGGTCATATGTAACGCGTACTTGATTCAGCTGAACAGGCCCATACAATGTGCTTGTGGCTGTGTATTATGCCACTGTGTTACAGTGAACAACGTGGTTGTCTCCTACACAATGTGATATCCACAAGGGCCCTTGTAAGCACCACAGCCAGCACCCTTGCCAATTGCCCTGCTCTGGAGCATGTAGGAGACTGGGATCTGGAATGCAACAAAGGTGATATGTTCAAAACTGACAATGAAGGCAATGTCAATGTGCAGCTGCTAATGAATAAAGAGCAATCCCCTGACGTTGACACCCTGAGACCCGGTATGTATATTATTATTTGTAGATCTCTCCATGTAATGTAGCTGAACTGACAGTGTTGTCTTTCCACACAGTGTTCAACCATCTCATCACAGCAAATGACACCATGTCCTTCAAGTACTGGGTAAACGAAGCAATGACAGAAGAGGGATGCAGGGATGCAGATATGTCTGCATCCCTCATACACCTGGTTTCTGGGATCACGTCGTGGTGGGAACCCGGGCCCTTCCCAAACGGAGAACATGATCGGACCCGATGAGTTCTTGCCAAGATTGTTCAATGTGTCACTAGGGTCCTACAAGTTTCATTGGTGCTGTTTTGTTCTGAAGAAACAGATCATTCTAACTATGTGGTGCACTTTGAAGCCCAGGGGTAAGGGTCAGTGTAAGGTATCCATGCTGGTTGAAAGCACACTGAAGAGCTATACCGCAAGCATAGAGTTTAGAAGAATGGTATTCTATCTGTGTAGGTGGTTTACAGCTCAGTACGTGTCCCCACCAGACAAGCTGCTTAACGTCGTGTTAGATTGTAAACCTAGTGAAGGTCCTACTTTGGTCCATGTCATAGCTTTCCTGGCTTCACGCCTAGGGATGGAAAAGATAACACCTAACTTCTCCCAGCATAGGGCCAAGGATGATCAGAATTACAGTTTCAATGTCAAAATGCCAATACCATGTTCACATGCCCCTCAGAAGGTACTTCAGAAGGTAAGGGAAAACCCTGATTTGGACAAAATAACATGGGAACATATTGGCATAGCACGAATCATACACACAATTGTAAATACCACCGTAAGCGGTCCATCTCCGTGCAAATCATATGGCAATTTTCCGATGGGGATTGCCAATTGTAACACCCCAAATTTCCTTTAGATGGCGAGCGCGCTCCACCGTGGATTTTTCATACAGCAAATGATACCCAAGTCAACACCCAAGGGTCAGATTTTGATAAAATGATTTTTTTTTTTGAAAACTTATCACCCCTTAAAAAAGTGGTTTCGGGACCGTTTTTAATTTATTTTTTGATTTTTATGTCAATTACACATGTATAAGAGCTGTATGAACATGCTTATGACGTTTTTTATTGACGTCGTTTTTTGGGTTGCTTTTGCTTGTGCACAAGGCATATGTTTTGTGCATTTGAATATGATTTCATAGGAAAAAAGTGACATTTTCTTTTCATTTTTTTTGCAAAATGAACATGTCCAATGCTTTTTTTTGTCAATTATGAAAGTATTGAATGTGCCAAATCACAGCAAATATCCAATAGATGGCTAGAGCTCTCCGCAGTGAATTTCATATTGCAAATGTAACACAATGTCACACAATCAAATTTAGAAAAAATGACATTTTTTTTGAAAACATTTCACCCCCTTAAAAAGTGGTTTCTGGACCGTTTTTCGAAAAAAAAATTGATTTTTTATGTCAATTACACATGTATAAGAGCTGTATGGACATACTTTGACATATTTTATTGACATAATTTTTGGTTGTTTTTGCTTGTGCATAAGGCATATGTTTGTGCATTGGAATATGATTTCATAGGAAGTTAAAAGTGCCATATTTTGCTTGTGCATAAGGCATATGTTTTGTGCATTTGGAATATGATTTCATAGGAAGTTAAAAGTGACATATTTGATTGTGCATAGGCATATGTTTTGTGCATTTGGAATATGATTTCATAGGAAGTTAAAAGTGCCATAATTGCTTGTGCATAAGGCATATGTTTTTGTGCATTTGGAATATGATTTCATAGGAAGTCAAAAGTGACATATTTGCTTGTGCATAAGGCATATGTTTTTTGCATTTGGAATATGATTTATTGGAAGTCAAAAGTGACATATTTTTTTCTTTTTTTGCCAAATGCCATTAGAAATGTGCAAATGAAATGTCCAATTCTTTTTTTGTCAATTCTACATGTATGAAAGTATTGAATGTGCCAAATCAGGATGTTTGTCCGTTTGCCATGTACGATCATAGGAAGTCGGTTTCCAAACCCAAAAGTCAGTGAACCATGGTCCAAATGGCATTTATACTGCCCAAATGATATATAGCCCTATGTTAAGCCATGAATCAACGCAGATGGTCTACTTGTCATGTTGCTTTTAACATTTTTAACGAATTTGACATGCTCAGAATGCATAATTGACTGGCCCGATGATCTCGAGATGGCCGTGCAGTGACTGTGGTTCCTCTCCATCGCTCGTTGTGTTGATTTCATCATGTCAACTTTGGTGATATTTTTTGCTGTTGAATCATATTGAAAATGCGTGTTACATTTGCAATATTGCGCGTTACGTTTGCAATATGATTCAATGGGCATTTAGCATCACGAATTTAGGCATGCTCAAAAATACTGCAGAAATGCATGATTGACTGTCCCGATGAACTGGGGATGGCCGTGCAGTGACTGTGGTTCCTCTCCATCACTCGTTGTGTTGATTTCATCATGTCAACTTTGGTGATATTTTTTGCTGTTGAATCATATTGCAAATGCGCGTTACGTTTGCAATATTGCGCGTTACGTTTGCAATATGATTCAATGGGCATTTAGCATCACGAATTTAGGCATGCTCAAAAATACTGCAGAACTGTCCCGATGATCTCGGTATGGCCGAACAGTGGCTGTGGTTCCTCTCCATGGCTTGATGGTGACATGAGAGAAGTGGGACTGTCATTTCTTAGCGATTTAAAAAAAAATGTCCAAAATGACTAAGGGCGCCCCATACTGGATGGGCATGATGGGGGGTGCTCTCTAGCCAACCGTGGACCCCTTGCACCCCCCTAAAGGCATTTAAAACCATTCAAAAAAATCTCCTGGTAACCCATTTCGGGTCACCATGTACACGGATGCGCATTTGCAATACGTTTCAATGGGCCTTTACATCACGAATGTGGCATGCTCAAAAACACTGCAGAAATGCATAATTGACTGTCCCGATGAACTGGGGATGGCCGTGCAGTGACTGTGGTTCCTCTCCATTGATCGTCACACAGCAGTCAGCGTCCATCAGTCAATTAGATGTCATTCTGACACCAATCTGATACCATCTGACACCAAATCCACTTTTTCCAACTCGTATAGAAGCCAACTATCACATATGTCAGAGAAGGCCCATAATTCACAGTGCTTTCAATTTTAACCATAAAAAAACATAAAACACGTTACGTTATAGCTGTGGGTCTAGCTCTGACAATATGTGTAGGCCTATGTGAGGCGACCCCTAATCCCAAGTTTCGGCTCGATAGGTAATTCGGTGCCCGAGCAATGGCCTTAATTGGTGCTGAAAATCCACTTTTTCAGGGCGTTACTACGGGGTCCCTGAATGAGCTATCGGACAGAGACATTGGGGTCCGTCTCTATGGGCCAAGGCGGTTTCAATGCACCTAGTCTTGCGACTCTGGGACATTTCTACATGTCGCCATGTCCGTGATATTCAAAATGAATTGAACATATTGCAAATGCACGAGGCGGTTTCTCGGTCTGAGAACCTTCTAGAGCCACATAATTCACCGTGCACTATCGACTTGAGCTCTAGAACAGGTTTCTAAAATTTCAGAGCTCTAGGTCTGACGGTTCTTGAATCGTTTGTACGAAAGGAACTATTGAAGGCGATATAAGCCTCTAAGCCCCATACTATGTCCCTATGGCCAAGCTGTGTGTGTGTGTTTTAGTTTTTTTTGCAAAAAGAATAGACACACGTTGTCTTTGGGGTAGGCATATACAGAATCCTGAATATGAAGTCTCTATCGTAAGAATTGACTGAATGACACAGAGTTGAGTTGTGTGATTTTCACTATGTGCAGGTTATATGACAATAGCTCTAGGCTGTTTTTAACAACTTCCGGTTGGCACAGGAAGCTCTTACTCAACACACGTTGTCTTTGAGCTAGGCATAAACAGAATCCTGAATATGAAGCCTCTACCTTAAGAATTGACTGAATGACACATGGTTGAGTTGCGTGATTTTCACTATGTGCAGGTTATATGACAATAGCTCTAGGCTGTTTTTAACCACTTCCGGTTGTCACAGGAAGCTCTTACTCAATACACATTGTCTTTGGGGTAGGCATAAACAGAATCCTGAATATGAAGCCTCTACCTTAAGAATTGACTGAATGACACAGGGTTGAGTTGCGTGATTTTCACTATCTGCAGGTAGGTTATTTGACAACAGCTCTAGGGTGTTTTTAACAACTTCCGGTTGCTCCAGGAACCTTAGAATCGACACAGGTAGACCTCACAGTAGCCTGATGTATTTCTATAGAAGACAGATTCATAAGGCATTCATAACCCACATAGACTTCAGGTTGAATTGTGGAGAATAGTCAATGTATTCCTATGGGGAGAGAAGTCATTGCACACAGTTTGATCTAAACACCTTCTTTTCACTGTGAAGGGTTAATGCCACAGGGTCAAGGTTAGGCTTGCACAGATCGGGAGGACCTCAGGAACGCTCCTGGTTCCTCTCCATCGCTCGTTGTGTTGATTTCATCATGTCAACTTTGGTGATATTTTTTGCTGTTGAATCATATTGCAAATGCACGGTACGTTTGCAATATGATTTAGCATCAAGAATTTGGCATGCTCAAAAATACTGCAGAAATGCATAATTGACTGTCCAGCTGAACTGGGGATGGCCGTGCAGTGACTGTGGTTCCTCTCCATCGCTCGTTGTGTTGATTTCATCATGTCAACTTTGGTGATATATTTGACTGTTGAATCATATTGCAAATGCGCGTTACGTTTGCAATATGATTCAATATTGCAAACGCGTTACATTTGCAATATGATTTAGCATCACAAATTTGGCATGCTCAAAAACGCTGCAGAAATGCATAATTGACTGTCCGATGAACTGGGGATGGCCGGACAGTGGCTGTGGTTCCTCTCCGTTGTGTTGATTTCATCATGTCAACTTTGGTGATATATTTGACTGTTGAATCATATTGCAAATGCGCGTTACGTTTGCAATATGATTCAATATTGCAAACGCGTTACATTTGCAATATGATTTAGCATCACAAATTTGGCATGCTCAAAAACGCTGCAGAAATGCATAATTGACTGTCCGATGAACTGGGGATGGCCGGACAGTGGCTGTGGTTCCTCTCCATGGCTTGATGGTGACATGAGAGAAGTGGGACTGTCATTTCTTAGCAATTTTTTGAAAAATGTCCAAAATGACTAGGGGTGCCCCATACTGGATGGGCACTGATGGGGGGTGCTCCCTACCCAACCGTGGACCCCTTGCACCCCCCTAAAGGCATTTAAAACCATTCTAAAAAAAATCTCCTGGTAACCCATTTCGGGTCACCATGTGCACGGATGCGTATTTGCAATATGTTTCAATGGGCCTTAACATCACGAATTTGGCATGCCCAAAAACACTGCAGAAATGCATAAATGACTGTCCCGATGAACTGGGGATGGCCGTGCAGTGACTGTGGTTCCTCTCCATGGCTTGATGGTGACATGAGAGAAGTGGGACTGTCATTTTTTAGCGATTTTTTGAAAAATGTCAAAAATGACTAGGGGCGCCCCCACTAGATGCACACGGTTGAGTGGTGCTCCCTACCCAACCGTGGACCCCTTGTACCCCCCTAAAGGCATTTAAAACCCTTCTAAAAATTAATCCTGGTAACCCATTTTGGGTCACCATGTGCACGGATGCGCATTTGCAATATGTTTCAATGGGCCTTTACATCACGAATTTGGCATGCCCAAAAACACTGCAGAAATGCATAATCGACTGTCCCGATGAACTGGGGATGGCCGTGCAGTGACTGTGGTTCCTCTCCATGGCTTGACGGTGACATGAGAGAAGTGGGACTGTCGTTTTTTAGCGATTTTTTGAAAAATGTCCAAAATGACTAGGGGCGCCTCGTACTGGATGGGCACTGATGGGTGCTCACTACCCAACCGTGGACCCCTTGCACCCCCCTAAAGGCATTTAAAACCATTCTAAAAAATGAATCCTGGTAACCCATTTCGGGTCACCATGTGCACGGATGCGCATTTGCAATATGTTTCAATGGGCCTTTACATTACGAATTTGGCATGCTCAAAAACACTGCAGAAATGCATACTTGACTGTCCCGATGAACTGGGGATGGCCGTGCAGTTACTGTGGTTCCTCTCCATCGCTCGTTGTGTTGATTTCATCATGTCAACTTTGGTGATATTTTTTGCTGTTGAATCATATTGCAAATGCACGTTACGTTTGCAATATTGCGCGTTACGTTTGCAATATGATTGAATGGGCATTTAGCATCACGAATTTAGGCATGCTGAAAAATACTGCAGAAATGCATAATTGACTGTCCCGGTGATCTGGGGATGGCCGTGCAGTGACTGTGGTTCCCGTCCATTGCTCGTTGTGTTGATTTCATCATGTCCACTTTGGTGATATTTTTTGCTGTTGAATCATATTGCAAATGCACGTTATGTTTGCAATATTGCACGTTACGTTTGCAATATGATTGATTGGGCATTTAGCATCACGAATTTAGGCATGCTCAAAAATACTGCAGAAATGCATAATTGACTGTCCCGATGAACTGGGGATGGCCGTGCAGTGACTGTGGTTCCTCTCCATCGCTCGTTGTGTTGATTTCATATTGTCAACTTTGGTGATATTTTTTGCTGTTGAATCATATTGCAAATGCACGTTACGTTTGCAATATTGCGCGTTACGTTTGCAATATGATTCAATGGGCATTTAGCATCACGAATTTAGGCATGCTCAAAAATACTACAGAAATGCATAATTGACTGTCCCGATGAACTGGTGATGGCCGTGCAGTGACTGTGGTTCCTTTCCATTGCTCGTTGTGTTGATTTCATCATGTCAACTTTGGTGATATTTTTTGCAGTTGAATCATATTGCAAATGCACGTTACTTGTGCAATATTGCGCGTTACGTTTGCAATATGATTCAATGGGCATTTAGCATCACAAATTTAGGCATGCTCAAAAATACTGCAGAAATGCATAATAGACTGTCCCGATGAACTGGGGATGGCCGTGCAGTGACTGTGGTTCCTCTCCATCGCTCGTCACCCAGCAGTCAGCGTCCATCAGGCAATTAGATGTCATTCTGACACCAAACTGATTCCATCTGACACCAAATCCACTTTTTCCAACTCGTATAGAAGCCAACTATCACATATGTCAGAGCAGTCCCATAATTCACAGCGCCTTCAGTTTTAACCATAAAAACAATAAAACACAAAGTTACGGTCTAGCTGCGGGTCCAGCTCTGACATTATGTGTAGGCCTATGTGAGGCGACCCCGAATCCCAAGTTTCGGCTCGATAGGTAATTCGGTGCCCGAGCAATGGCCTTAATTGGTGCTGAAAATCCACTTTATCAGGGCGTTACTATGCGGTCCCTGAATGAGATATCGGACAGAGACATTGGGGTTCGTCTCTATGGGCCAAGGCGGTTTTAATGCACCTAGTCTTGCGACTCTGGGACATTTCTACATGTCGCCATGTCCGTTATATTCAAAATGAATTGAACATATTGCAAATGCACAAGGCTGTTTCTCGGTCTGAGAACTTTCTAGAGCCACATAATTCACCGTGCACTATCGACTTGAGCTCTATAACAGGTTTCTAAAGTTTCGGAGCTCTAGGTCTGACGGTTCTTGAATTGTTTGAACAAAAGTAACTATTGAAGGCTATATAAGCCTCTAAGCCCCACACTATGTCCCTATGGCCAAGCTGTGTGTGTGTGTTTTAGTTTTTTTTGCAAAAAATAGACACGTTGTCTTTGGGGTAGGCATAAACAGAATCCTGAATATGAAGCCTCTACCTTAAGAATTGACTGAATGACACAGAGTTGAGTTGCGTGATTTCACAATGTGCAGGTTATATGACAATAGCTCTAGGGTGTTTTTAACAACTTCCGGTTATCGCAGGAAGTTCATACTCAACACACGTAGTCTTTGGGGTAGGCATAAACAGAATCCTGGATATGAAGCCTCTACCTTAAGAATTGACTGAATGACACATGGTTGAGTTGCGTGATTTTCACTATCTGCAGGTTGCTTATATGACAATAGCTCTAGGGTGAGTTGTTAATTTTTTTAAGAAGGGTTTTAAATGCCTTTAGGGGGGTGCAAGGGGTCCACGGTTGGGTTGGGAGCACCCCCCATCAGTGCCCATCCAGTACGGGGTGCCCCTAGTCATTTTTGAATTTTTTTAAAAAAATCGCTAAAAAATGACAGTCCCACTTCTCTCATGTCACCATCAAGCCATGGAGAGGAACCACAGTCACTGCACGGCCATCCCCAGTTCATCGGGACAGTCATTTATGCATTTCTGCAGTGTTTTTGGGCATGCAAATTCGTGATGTAAAGGCCCATTGAAACATATTGCAAATGCGCATCCGTGCACATGGTGACCCGAAATGGGTTACCAGGATTTATTTTTAGGAATGGTTTTAAACGCCTTTAGGGGGGTACAAGGGGTCCACGGTTGGGTAGGGAGCACCCCTCAAACGTGCGCATCTAGTGGGGGCGCCCCTAGTAATTTTTGACATTTTTCAAAAAATCGCTAAAAAATGACAGTCCCACTTCTCTCATGTCACCATCAAGCCATGGAGAGGAACCACAGTCACTGCACAGTCACTGCACGAGTTCATCGGACAGTCAATTATGCATTTCTGCTGCGTTTTTGAGCATTCCAAATTCGTGATGTTAAGGCCCTTTGAAACATATTGCAAATACGCATCCGTGCACATGGTGACCCGAAATGGGTTACCGGGAGAATTTTTTAGAATGGTTTTATATGCCTTTAGGGGGGTACAAGGGGTCCACGGTTGGGTAGGAAGCACCCCCCATCAGTGCCCATCCAGTATGGGGCGCCCCTAGTCATTTTGGACATTTTTCAAAAAATTGCTAAGAAATGACAGTCCCACTTCTCTCATGTCACCATCAAGCCATGGAGAGGAACCACAGCCACTGTCCGGCCATACTGAGTTCATCGGGACAGTCAATTATGCATTTCAGCAGTATTTTGAGTATGCCAAATTTGTGATGCTAAATCATATTGCAAATGTAACGCGTTTGCAATATTGAATCATATTGCAAACGTAACGCGCATTTGCAATATGATTCAACAGCCAAAAATATCACCAAAGTTGACATGATGAAATCAACACAACGAGCGATGGAGAGGAACCACAGTCACTGCACGGCCATCCCCAGTTCATCTGGACAGTCAATTATGCATTTCTGCAGTATTTTTGAGCATGCCAAATTTGTGATGCTAAATCATATTGCAAACGTACCGCGCATTTGCAATATGATTCAACAGCAAAAAATATCACCAAAGTTGACATGATGAAATCAACACAACGAGCAATGGAGAGGAACCACAGTCACTGCACGGCCATCACCAGTTCATCGGGACAGTCAATCATGCATTTCTGCAGTATTTTTGAGCATGCCTAAATTAGTGATGCTAAATGCCCATTGAATCATATTACAAAGGTAACGCGCAATATTGCAAATGTAACTTGCATTTGCAATATGATTCAACAGCAAAAAATATCACCAAAGTTGACATGATGAAATCAACACAACGAGCGATGGAGAGGAACCACAGTCACTGCACGGCCATCCCGAGATCATCGGGCCAGTCAATTATGCATTCTGAGCATGTCAAATTCGTTAAAAATGTTAAAAGCAACATGACAAGTAGACCATCTGCGTTGATTCATGGCTTAACATAGGGCTATATATCATTTGGGCAGTATAAATGCCATTTGGACCATGGTTCACTGACTTTTGGGTTTGGAAACCGACTTCCTATGATCGTACACGGCAAACGGACAAACATCCTGATTTGGCACATTCAATACTTTCATACATGTATAATTGACAAAAAAAGAATTGGACATTTCATTTGCACATTTCTAATGGCATTTGGCAAAAAAAAGAAAAATTATGTCACTTTTGACTTTCAATAAATCATATTCCAAATGCAAAAAATATATGCCTTATGCACAAGCAAATATGTCACTTTTGACTTCTGTCATGACGTTGGCCTGTGGGTAAGGTTTATGACCCCCCCCCATGAATACCTTTCTCCCTTCCCCTCTCTTACTGACCCTACTGAAGGACTGCTGTCCTGTTAAATATGAGAGTCTGGGAACATCAAACAAATGGGGAAAGGAACCATATTTTGGTAATAAAACCAGTTGGAAATATGCTTGATAACGTAATGAGTATGTATGTCAGGTTCGTTGTTATCTGGGACATTATGATTGATGACAGGACGACATAAACTGTACCTGAGAAAGTATACACACTCTAGTTATCAGAGTCACATGGAATTGTTATGCAATTGAAATGTTTGATATTGAAATTGTTTGTTAGGAGATTAAATGTAATTTTAGCTTCCAAATGAGAGAATTGGGTTTTCATAAGGAAAGTGCCCTGCTCGATCAGTGGCCCAACCCTGTGAAGAGACAGGGGTTATAAACGATGAAACACCTCCTTCCCCCCTCTCCACTATATAAGCCTTTGATGAAAAGATAACCAGTAGTTCCAGTACGTGAGGTCTGCAGCCTCTACGTTAGAAGGACACATGTCAAGAACAGAACTAAGCCAACCTTGGCGTGAGCTATGGTATGAACTGGTATGAACTTTGAGCTTATTCACTACAGAAGTGATACTTCCTAGCCGTTGAGTTAGCAGCTGCCGCTGTCGACGGGGGCTAGGAAAGGACGGACAACGGATCCAGTCTAACAAACAGACGAAGATACCACCACGTATCCAATTTACCACCAGAGACATTCTTCCACTACAGGAAGATCTGTTGGCCAACCCGGCCAGCATCTACGACCAATCTACCGAAGCGCAGCTCAGAGTAAATATTTATTGCATTTTCCTTTTCCAAATGGGCGGTAATTTAGAATGCATAAGATAATGTATTTACGATAGCATAGCTGCTGTTTCTCTGTTCCTAAATCTTCCCGCTCTTTCATTCAAGCCCAACCCCCTTCTTTTGTGTAACCAGGTTCCGTCCACCGGGACGTTTTCTGTATGATATCATTGGTATTCTGTGTATTTGTAATTCTGTGTGGCCTAAAAAAACCATTTTAAAACCATTTTCACAAAAAATTGCTGATTTATTTATTTTCATTTTCGTGACACAAAAACAGTGACCCCGGTCATGCCGAACTAGTGACATTCTGGACAGGCCTAAAAAAACATTTTAAAACCATTTTCACAAAAAATTGCAGATTTCTATTATTGTCCCTAAAAACGATGACTCCGATCATGCCGAACTTGCGACATTCTGGACAGGCCTAAAAAACCCATTTTAGAACCATTTTCACAAAAATGCGCAGCTTTTTTTTCATTTTCTTGATGCAAAACAGTGACTCCGGTCATGCCGAACTAGCGACATTCTGGACAGGCCTAAAAAAAACATTTTAAAACCATTTTCACAAAAATTGCAGATTTCTATTTTTGTCCCTAAAAACAATGACTCCGATCATGCCGAACTAACGACATTCTGGACAGGCCTAAAAAAAACATTTTAGAACCATTTTCACAAAAAGTGCAGATTTTTTTTTTTTTCATTTTTGTGACTCATGCCGAACTTGTGACATTCTGGACAGGCCTAAAAAAAACATTTTAAAACATTTTCACAAAAAATTGCAGATTTTTTTTTTTCATTTTTGTGAACCAAAATTGGTGACTCCGGTCATGCCGAACTAGTGACATTCTGGACAGGCCTAAAAAAAACATTTTAAAACATTTTCACAAAAAATTGCAGATTTCTGTTTTGTCACCAAAAACGATGACTCCGGTCATGCCGAACTAGCTACATTCTGGACAAGCCTAAAAAAAACATTTTAAAACCATTTTCACAAAAAATTGCAGATTTCTATTTTTCCCTAAAAACAATGACTCCGATCATGCCGAACTAACGACATTCTGGACAGGCCTAAAAAAAACATTTTAGAACCATTTTCACAAAAAAGTGCAGATTTTTTTTTTTCATTTTTGTGACTCATGCCGAACTTGTGACATTCTGGACAGGCCTAAAAAAAACATTTTAAAACATTTTCACAAAAAATTGCTGATTTTTTTTTTTCATTTTTGTGAACCAAAATTGGTGACTCCGGTCATGCCGAACTAGTGACATTCTGGACAGGCCTAAAAAAAACATTTTAAAACCATTTTCACAAAAAATTGCAGATTTCTATTTTTGTCACCAAAAACGATGACTCCGGTCATGCCGAACTAGCTACATTCTGGACAGGCCTAAAAAAACCATTTTAAACCATTTTCACAAAAAATTGCAGATTTTTTTTATTGTCAACAAAAAGGATGACTCGGATCATGCCGAAATAGCGACATTCTGGACAGGCCTTAAAAAAAAAACATTTTAAAACCATTTTCACAAAAATTGCAGATTTTTTTTTTTTCATTTCGTGACACAAAAAACAGTGACTCCGGTCATGCCGAACTAGCGACATTCTGGACAGGCCTAAAAAAAACATTTTAAAACCATTTTCACAAAAAATTGCAGATTTCTATTTTTGTCACCAAAAACGATGACTCCGATCATGCCGAACTAGCGACATTCTGGACAGGCCTAAAAAAACATTTTAAAAACCATTTTCACAAAAAATTGCCGATTTATTTTTTTTCATTTTCGTGACACAAAACAGTGACTCCGGTCATGCCGAACTAGCGACATTCTGGACAGGCCTAAAAAAACATTTTAAAACCATTTTCACAAAAAATTGCAGATTTCTGTTTTTGTCACCAAAACGATGACTCCGGTCATGCCGAACTAGCTACATTCTGGACAAGCCTAAAAAATATTTTAAAACCATTTTAACAAAAAATTGCAGATTTCTATTTTTGTCCCAAAAACGATGATTCCAATCATGCCGAACTAGCGACATTCTGGACAAGCCTAAAAAACCCGTTTTAGAACCATTTTCACAAAAAATTACAGATTAATTTTTTTTCATTTTCGTGACACAAAAACAGTGACTCCGGTCATGCCGAACAAGCGACATTCTGGACAGGCCTAAAAAAACATTTTAAAACCATTTTCACAAAAAATTGCTGATTAATTTTTTTTCATTTTCGTGACACAAAAACAGTGACTCCGGTCATGCCGAACTAGCGACATTCCTGTGCCAGCCTAAAAAACATTTAAAACCAGTTACACAAAAAATTGCAGTATTTCTGTTTTTGTCACCAAAAAACCGATGACTCCGGTCATGCCGATCTAGCTACATTCTGGACAAGCCTAAAAAAACATTTTACAAACCATTTTCACAAAATTGCAGATTGTCTATTTTGGTCCCTAAAAACAAATGACTTCCGATCATCAGCCGAACTAACGACCTTCTGGACAGGCACCTATAAAAAAACATTTTAGAACCATTTTCACAAAAAAGTGCAGATTTTTTTTTTTTTTCATTTTTGTGACTCATGCCGAACTTGTGACATTCTGGACAGGCCTAAAAAAACATTTTAAAACCATTTTCACAAAAAATTGCAGATTTATTTTTTTTTCATTTACGTGACACAAAACAGTGACTCCGGTCATGCCGAACTAGCGACATTCTGGACAGGCCTAAAAAAAACATTTTAAAACCATTTTCACAAAAAATTGCAGATTTCTATTTTGTCCCTAAAAACTGTGACCCCGGTCATGCCGAACTAGCGACATTCTGGACAGGCCTAAAAAAAATTTTAAAACCATTTCACAAAAAATTGCAGATTTTTTTATTGTCAACAAAAAGGATGACTCGGATCATGCCGAAATAGCGACATTCTGGACAGGCCTAAAAAAACATTTTAAAACCATTTTCACAAAAAATTGCAGATTTTTTTTTTTCATTTTCGTGACACAAAAACAGTGACTCCGGTCATGCCGAACTAGCGACATTCTGGACAGGCCTAAAAAAAACATTTTAAAACCATTTTCACAAAAAATTGCTGATTTCTATTTTTGTCACCAATCATGCCTCCGATCATGCCGAAATAGCGACATTCTGGACAGGCCTAAAAAAACATTTTAAAACCATTTTCACAAAAAATTGCAGATTTCTATTTTGTCCCTAAAAACGATGACTCCGATCATGCCGAACTAGCGACATTCTGGACAGGCCTAAAAAAACATTTTAGAACCATTTTCACAAAAATGCGCAGCTTTTTTTTTCATTTTCTTGATGCAAAAAACAGTGACTCCGGTCATGCCGAACTAGCGACATTCTGGACAGGCCTAAAAAAAACATTTTAAAACCATTTCACAAAAAATTGCAGATTTATTTTTTTCATTTTCGTGACACAAAAACAGTGACTCCGGTCATGCCGAACTAGCGACATTCTGGACAGGCCTAAAAAAACATTTAAAACCATTTTCACAAAAAATTGCAGATTTCTGTTTTTGTCACCAAAAACGATGACTCCGATCATGCCGAACTAGCTACATTCTGGACAAGCCTAAAAAAAATTTTAAAACCATTTTCACAAAAAATTGCAGATTTCTATTTTTGTCACCTAAAAAACGATGACTTCCGATAATGCCGAACTAGCGACATTCTGGACAGGCCTAAAAAAAACATTTTTAAACCATTTTCACCAAAACTTGCAGATTTTTTTTTTTCGTGACGGAAAAAAAGTGCCTCCGGTCAGGCCAAACTAGCGACATTCTGGAAAGGCCTAAAAAAAACCTTTATAAAACCATTTTCACAAAAAATTGCAGATTTCTATTTTTGTCACCAAAAACGATGACTCCGGTCATGCCGAACTAGCGACATTCTGGACAGGCCTAAAAAACTTTTTCACCAAAAATTGCTGATTTTTTTTTTCACTTTTGTGACACCAAAAAAGTGACTCCGGTCATGCCGAACTAGTGACATTCTGGACAGGCCTAAAAAAAAACTTTAAAAACCATTTTCACAAAAAATTGCACATTTCTATTTTTGTCCCTAAAAACGATTGACTCAGATCACTGCCGAACTATCGCCACTTCTGGACGGCCTATAAAAAAACATTTTAAACCATTTTCACAAAAAATTGCAGAATTTTTTTTTCATTGCGTGACACAAAACAGTGACTCCGTCATGCCGAACTAGCGACATTCTGGACAGGCCTAAAAAACATTTTAAAAGCCATTTTCACCAAAAATTGCAGATTTTTTTTTTTCATTTTTGTGACACCAAAAAAGTGACTCCAGTCATGCCGAACTAGCGACATTCTGGACAGGCCTAAAAAAAACATTTTAAAACCATTTTCACAAAAAATTGCAGATTTCTATTTTGTCACCAAAAACGATGACTCCGATCATGCCGAAATAGCGACATTCTGGACAGGCCTAAAAAAAACATTTTAAAACCATTTTCACAAAAAATTGCAGATTATTTTTATTGTCACAAAAACGATGACCCCGGTCATGCCGAACTAGCGACATTCTGGACAGGCCTAAAAAAAATTTTTAAAACCATTTTCACAAAAATTGCAGATTTATTTTTTTCATTTTCGTGACACAAAAACAGTGACTCCGGTCATGCCGAACTAGCGACATTCTGGACAGGCCTAAAAAAAACATTTTAAAACCATTTTCACAAAAATTGCAGATTTCTATTTTTGTCACCAAAACGATGACTCCGAACTAGCGACATTCTGGACAGGCCTAAAAAAAACATTTTAAAACAATTTTCACAAAAAATTGCAGATTTTTTTTTTCATTTTCGTGACACAAAAACAGTGACCCCGGTCATGCCGAACTTGCGACATTCTGGACAGGCCTAAAAAAAATTTTAGAACCATTTTCACAAAAAATTGCAGATTTCTATTTTGTCCCTAAAAACGATGACTCCGATCATGCCGAAAAAGCGACATTCTGGACAGGCCTAAAAAAAAATTTTAAAACCATTTTCACCAAAAATTGCAGATTTTTTTTTCATTTTCGTGACACAAAAACAGTGACCCGGTCATGCCGAACTAGCGACATTCTGGACAGGCCAAAAAAAACATTTTAGAACCATTTCACAAAAATTGCAGATTTCTATTTTGTCCCTAAAAACGATGACTCCGATCATGCCGAAAAAGCGACATTCTGGACAGGCCTAAAAAAACATTTTAAAACCATTTTCACAAAAAAATTGCAGATTTCTATTTTGTCACCTAAAAACAATGACTCCGATCATGCCGAACTAGCGACATTCTGGACAGGCCTAAAAAAAACATTTTAAAACCATTTTCACAAAAAATTGCAGATTTCTATTTTTGTCACCAAAAACGATGACTCCGATAATGCCGAACTAGCGACATTCTGGACAGGCCTAAAAAAACATTTTAGAACCATTTTCACAAAAAATTGCAGATTTCTAATTTTGTCCCCAAAAACGATGACTCCGGTCATGCCGAACTATCGACATTCTGGACAGGCCTAAAAAAAAACATTTAAAAACCATTTTCACAAAAAAATTGCAGATTTTTTTTCATTTTCGTGACACAAAAACCGTGACTCCGGTCATGCCGAACTAGCGACATTCTGGACAGGCCTAAAAAAATAATTTTAAAACCATTTTCACAAAAAATTGCAGATTTCTATTTTTGTCACCAAAAACGATGACTCCGATCATGCCGAACTAGCGACATTCTGGACAGGCCTAAAAAAACATTTTAAAACCATTTTCACAAAAAATTGCTAATGATTATTTATTTTCATTTTCGTGACACAAAAACAGTGACCCCGGTCATGCCGAACTAGTGACATTCTGGACAGGCCTAAAAAAACATTTTAAAACCATTTTCACAAAATATTGCAGATTTCTATTTTTGTCCCTAAAAACGATGACTCCGATCATGCCGAACTAGCGACATTCTGGACAGGCCTAAAAAAAACATTTTAGAACCATTTTCACAAAAATGCGCAGCTTTTTTTTTTTCATTTTCTTGATGCAAAAACAGTGACTCCGGTCATGCCGAACTAGCGACATTCTGGACAGGCCTAAAAAAAACATTTTAAAACCATTTTCACAAAAAATTGCCGATTTATTTTTTTTCATTTTCGTGACACAAAAACAGTGACTCCGGTCATGCCGAACTAGCGACATTCTGGACAGGCCTAAAAAAACATTTTAAAACCATTTTCACAAAAAATTGCAGATTTCTGTTTTTGTCACCAAAAACGATGACTCCGGTCATGCCGAACTAGCTACATTCTGGACAAGCCTAAAAAAATATTTTAAAACCATTTTAACAAAAAATTGCAGATTTCTATTTTTGTCGACAAAAACGATGACTCCGATCATGCCGAACTAGCGACATTCTGGACAAGCCTAAAAAAAAACCTTATAATACCTTTTTCACAAAAAATTGCAGATTTCTGTTTTTGTCACCAAAAACGATGACTCCGATCATGCCGAACTAGCGACATTCTGGACAAGCCTAAAAAAATATTTTAAAACCATTTTCACAAAAAATTGCAGATTTCTATTTTGTCCCTAAAAACGATGACTCCGATCATGCCGAACTAGCAACATTCTGGACAGGCCTAAAAAACCCATTTTAGAACCATTTTCACAAAAAGGAACAGATTTTTTTTCATTTTTTGACACAACAACAGTGACTCCGGTCATGCCGAACTAGCGACATTCTGGACAGGCCTAAAAAATATATTTTAAAACCATTTTCACAAAAAATTGCAGATTTCTATTTTGTCACCAAAAACGATGACTCCGATCATGCCGAACTAGCGACATTCTGGACAGGCCTAAAAAACATTTTAAAACCATTTTCACAAAAAATTGCAGATTTCTATTTTTGTCACCAAAAACAATGACTCCGATCATGCGAACTAACGACATTCTGGACAGGCCTAAAAAAAACATTTTAGAACCATTTTCACAAAAAGGTGAAGATTTTTTTTTTTTCATTTTTGTGAACTCCGTCATGCCGAACTAGCTGACATTCTGGACAGGCCTAAAAAAACATTTTAAAACATTTTCACAAAAAATTGCAGATTTTTTTTTTCACTTTGTGAACAAAATTGTGACTCCGGTCATGCCGAACTAGCTGACATTCTGGACAGGCCTAAAAAAAACATTTTAAAACCATTTTCACAAAAAATTGCAGATTTCTGTTTTTGTCACCAAAACGATGACTCCGGTCATGCCGAACTAGCGACATTCTGGACAGGCCCTAAAAAAAAACATTTAAAAAACATTTTCACAAAAAAAATTTGCAGATTTCTATTTTTCATTTTGTCACCAAAAACGATGACTCCGGTCATGCCGAAATAGCGACATTCTGGACAGGCCTAAAAAAACATTTTAAACCATTTTCACAAAAAATTGCAGATTTCTATTTTTGTCACCAAAAACGATGACTCCGATCATGCCGAAATAGCGACATTCTGGACAGGCCTAAAAAAACATTTTAAACCATTTTCACAAAAATTGCAGATATTTTTTTTCATTTTCGTGACACAAAAACAGTGACCCCGGTCATGCCGAACTAGCGACATTCTGGACAGGCCTAAAAAAACATTTTAAAACCATTTTCACAAAAATTGCAGATTTCTATTTTTGTCACCAAAACGATGACTCCGATCATGCCGAACTAGCGACATTTGGACAGGCCTAAAAAAAACATTTTAAAACCATTTTCACAAAAAATTGCAGATTTCTATTTTGTCCAACAAAACGATGACTCCGATCATGCCGAACTAGCGACATTCTGGACAGGCCTAAAAAAACATTTTAAACCATTTTCACAAAAATTGCAGATTTCTATTTTTGTCACAAAAAAAGTGACTCCGGTCATGCCGAACTAGCGACATTCTGGACAGGCCTAAAAAAAAACATTTTTAAACCATTTTCACAAAAATTAGCTGATTTTTATTTTTTTTCATTTTCGTGACACAAAACCCGTGACTCCGGTCATGCCGAACTAGCGACATTCTGGACAGGCCTAAAAAAAATAATTTTAAAACCATTTTCACAAAAAATTGCAGATTTCTATTTTTGTCACCAAAAACGATGACTCCGGTCATGCCGAACTAGCAACATTCTGGACAGGCCTAAAAAACAACTTTTAAAACCATTTCACCAAAAATTGCAGATTTTCTTTTCTTTGTCCACAAAAACGAGTGACTCCGGTCATGCCGAACTTGCGACATTCTGGACAGGCCTAAAAAAAACATTTTAGAAACCATTTTCCACAAAAATTGCAGCATTATCTATTTTGTCACCAAAAACGATGACTCCGATCATGCCGAAATAGCGACATTCTGGACAGGCCTAAAAAACATTTTTAAACCATTTTCACAAAAAATTGCTGATTTTTATTTTTTTTCATTTTCGTGACACAAAACCCGTGACTCCGGTCATGCCGAACTAGCGACATTCTGGACAGGCCTAAAAAAAACATTTTAAAACCATTTTCACAAAAAATTGCAGATTTCTATTTTTGTCACCAAAAACGATGACTCCGGTCATGCCGAACTAGCGACATTCTGGACAGGCCTAAAAAAAACATTTTAAAAACATTTTCACAAAAAATTGCAGATTTTTTTTTCATTTTCGTGACACAAAAACAGTGACCCCGGTCATGCCGAACTAGCGACATTCTGGACAGGCCTAAAAAAAAACATTTTAAACCATTTTCACAAAAAATTGCAGATTTCTATTTTTGTCATAAAAACGATGACTCCGATCATGCGAAAAAGCGACATTCTGGACAGGCCTAAAAAAAACATTTTAAAACCATTTTCACAAAAAATTGCAGAGTTTTTTTTTTCATTTTCGTGACACAAAAACAGTGACCCCGGGCATGCCGAACTAGCGACATTCTGGACAGGCCTAAAAAAAACATTTTAGAACCATTTTCACCAAAAATTGCAGATTTCTATTTTGTCCCTAAAAACGATGACTCCGATCATGCCGAAAAAGCGACATTCTGGACAGGCCTAAAAAAAACATTTAAAACCATTTTACAAAAAATTGCAGATTTCTATTTTTGTCCCTAAAACCATGACTCCGATCATGCTGAAAAGCGACATTCTGGACAGGCCTAAAAAACATTTTAAAACCATTTTCACAAAAATTGCAGATTTCTATTGTTGTCACCGAAAAACCATGACTCCGATCATGCCGACAAGCAACATTTTGGACAGGCCTAAAAAAAACATTTTAGAACCATTTTCACAAAAATTATATTTAAAAAAAAAAAATGGACACAAAACAGTGACCCCGGTCATGCCGAACTATCGACATTCTGGACAGGCCTATAAAAACATTTAAAATCCATTTTCACAAAAATTGAAGATTTTTTTTTCATTTTCGTGACACAAAAACAGTGACCCCGGTCTGCAGCCGAACTAGCGACATTCTGGACAGTCTAAAAAAATAATTTTAAAACCATTTTCACAAAAAAATATCAGATTTCTATTTTGTCCCTAAAAACGATGACTCCGATCATGCCGAACTAGCGACATTCTGGACAGGCCTAAAAAAACCATTTTAAAACCATTTTCACAAAAAATTGCTGATTTATTTATTTTCATTTTCGTGACACAAAAACAGTGACCCCGGTCATGCCGAACTAGTGACATTCTGGACAGGCCTAAAAAAACATTTTAAAACCATTTTCACAAAATATTGCAGATTTCTGTTTTTGTCCCTAAAAACGATGACTCCGATCATGCCGAACTAGCGACATTCTGGACAGGCCTAAAAAAACATTTTAGAACCATTTTCACAAAAATTGCAGATTTTTTTTTTTTCATTTTCGTGATACAAAAACAGTGACTCCGGTCATGCCGAACTAGCGACATTCTGGACAGGCCTAAAAAAACATTTTAAAACCATTTTCACAAAAAATTGCAGATTTCTATTTCATTGTCGTGACACAAAAACAGTGACCCGGTCATGCCGAACTAGCGACATTCTGGACAGGCCTAAAAAAAAACATTTTAAAACCATTTTCACAAAAAATTGCAGATTTCTATTTTTGTCACCAAAAACGATGACTCCGATCATGCCGAACTAGCGACATTCTGGACAGGCCTAAAAAAACATTTTAAAACCATTTTCACAAAATTGCAGATTTCTATTTTTGTCCCTAAAAACGATGACTCCGATCATGCCGAACTAGCGACATTCTGGACAGGCCTAAAAAAAAACATTTTAAAACCATTTTTTCACAAAAATGCAGATATTTTTTTTTCATTTTCCCGTGACACAAAAACAGTGACGTCCGGTCATGCCGAACTAGCGACATTCCTGGACCAGGCCTCTAAAAAAAATAATTTTAAAACCATTTTCACAAAAAATTTGCTGATTTCTATTTTTGTCACCAAAAATCGATGACTCCGATCATGCCGAAATAGCGACATTCTGGACAGGCCTAAAAAACATTTTAAAACCATTTTCACAAAAAAATTGCAGATTTCTATTTTTTTCATCTGACACAAACAGTGACTCCGGTCCATGCCGAAACTAGCAGACATTCTGGAGACAGGCCTCTAAAAACATTTTAAAAACCATTTTCACAAAAAATTTGCTAGATTCTATTTTTGTTCATCGAAAAATCGATGGACTCCGATCATGCCGAACTAGCGAACATTCTGGACCAGGCCTACAAACAAAACATTTTAAAACCATTTTCACAAAAAATTGCAGATTTATTTTTTTTCATTTTCGTGACACAAAAACAGTGACTCCGGTCATGCCGAACTAGCGACATTCTGGACAGGCCTAAAAAAAACATTTTAAAAAAATTTTCACAAAAAATTGCAGATTTTTTTTTTTTCATTTTTGTGAACCAAAATTGGTGACTCCGGTCATGCCGAACTAGTGACATTCTGGACAGGCCTTAAAAAAACATTTTAAAACATTTTCACAAAAATTGCAGATTTCTGTTTTTGTCACCAAAAACGATGACTCCGGTCATGCCGAACTAATGACATTCTGGACAAGCCTAAAAAAAAACATTTTAAAACATTTTCACAAAAAATTGCAGATTTCTGTTTTTGTCACCAAAAACGATGACTCCGGTCATGCCGAACTAATGACATTCTGGACAGGCCTAAAAAAAACATTTTAGAAACATTTTCACAAAAAATTGCTGATTTTTTTTATTGTCAACAAAAAGGATGACTCGGATCATGCCGAAATAGCGACATTCTGGACAGGCCTAAAAAACATTTTAAAACCATTTTCACAAAAAATTGCAGATTTATTTTTTTCATTTTCGTGACACAAAAACAGTGACTCCGGTCATGCCGAACTAGCGACATTCTGGACAGGCCTAAAAAAACATTTTAAAACCATTTTCACAAAAAATTGCAGAGGATCTATTTTTGTCACCAAAACGATGACTCCGATCATGCCGAACTAGCGACATTGGACAGGCCTAAAAAAACATTTTAGAAACCATTTTCAACAAAAATTGCCAGATATTTTTTTTCATTTTTCGTGACGCAAAACAGTGACCCCGGTCATGCCGAACTAGCGACATTCTGGACAGGCCTAAAAAAAACATTTTTAAAACCATTTCACCAAAAATTGCAGATTTTTTTTTTTCATTTTCGTGACACAAAACAGTGACCCCGGTCATGCCGAACTAGCGACATTCTGGACAGGCCTAAAAAAAACATTTTAAAACCATTTTCACCAAAAATTGCAGATTTTCTATTTTTGTCCCTAAAAACGATGACTCCGATCATGCCGAAAAGCGACATTCTGGACAGGCCTAAAAAAAACATTTTAAAAACATTTTCACCAAAAATGCAGATTTTTTTTTTCATTTTCGTGTCACACAAAACAGTGACCCCGGTCATGCCGAACTAGCGACATTCTGGACAGGCCTAAAAAAAACATTTTAGAACCATTTTCACCAAAAATTGCAGATTTCTATTTTGTCCCTAAAAACGATGACTCCGATCATGCCGAAAAAGCGACATCTGGACAGGCCTAAAAAAAACATTTTAAAACCATTTTCACCAAAAATTGCAGATTTTTTTTTTTCATTTTCGTGTCACAAAAACAGTGACCCCGGTCATGCCGAACTAGCGACATTCTGGACAGGCCTAAAAAAACATTTTAAAACCATTTTCGCAAAAAATTGCAGATTTCTATTTTGTCCCTAAAAACGATGACTACGATCATGCCGAAAAAGCGACATTCTGGACAGGCCTAAAAAAAAAATTAAAACCATTTTCACAAAAAATTGCAGATTTCTATTTTGTCCCTAAAAACGATGACTCCGATCATGCTGAAAAAGCGACATTCTGGACAGGCCTAAAAAAACATTTTAAAACCATTTTCACAAAAAATGCAGATTTCTATTTTTGTCACCAAAAACAATGACTCCGATCATGCCGAACAAGCAACATTTGGACAGGCCTAAAAAAACATTTAGAACCATTTTCACAAAAAAATTAGATTTAAAAAAAAAAAAATTGGACACAAACAGTGACCCCGGTCATGCCGAACTATCGACATTCTGGACAGGCCTATAAAAACATTTAAAATCCATTTCACAAAAATTGAGATTTTTTTTTTTCATTTTCGTGACACAAAACAGTGACCCCGGTCATGCCGAACTAGCGACATGCTGGACAGTCCTAAAAAATAATTTTAAAACCATTTTCACAAAAATATCAGATTTCTATTTGTCCCTAATAACGATGACTCCGATCATGCCGAACTTGCGACATTCTGGACAGGCCTAAAAAACCATTTTAAAACCATTTTCACAAAATTGCTGATTTATTTATTTTCATTTCTTGACACAAAAACAGTGACCCCGGTCATGCCGAACTAGTGACATTCTGGACAGGCCTAAAAAAACATTTTAAAACCATTTTCACAAAAAATTGCAGATTTCTATTATTGTCCCTAAAAACGATGACTCCGATCATGCCGAACTTGCGACATTCTGGACAGGCCTAAAAAAAAACATTTTAGAACCATTTTCACAAAAAGTGCAGATTTTTTTTTTTTTCATTTTTGTGACTCATGCCGAACTTGTGACATTCTGGACAGGCCTAAAAAAAAACATTTTAAAACATTTCACAAAAAATTGCTGATTTTTTTTTTTTTCATTTTGTGAACCAAATTGGTGACTCCGGTCATGCCGAACTAGTGACATTCTGGACAAGCCTATAAAAACATTTTAAAACAATTTTCACAAAAATTGCAGATTTCTATTTGTCCCTAAAAACGATGACTCCGATCATGCAGAAAAACGACGTTCGGGACAGGCCTAAAAAAAACATTTTTAGAACCATTATCACAAAAAAGCTGCAGATATTTTTTTTCATTTTCTGTAACACAAAAATAGTGACCCCGGTACATGACGAAATAGCAACATTCTGGACAGGCTTAAAAAAAATAAATGTTAAAACCATTTCACAAAAATGCAGATTTCTATTTTGTCACCAAAACGATGACTCCGATCATGCCGAATAGCTAATTTTGGACAGGCCTAAAAAAAAATTTTAGAACCATTTCACAAAAAAAGCTCAGATTTTTTTTTTCTTCATTTTTGACACAAAAAACAGGACCCGGTCATGCCGAAATAGCGAACTTTGGACGGCCTAAAAAACAATTTTTAAAAACCCATTTTCACCAAAATTGCAGATTTTTTTTGATTTTCGTGACACACTAAAAAACAGTGACCTCGGTCATGCCGAACTATCGACATTCTGGACAGGCCTAACAACAACATTTTTAATACATTTTCACACAAAATTTGCATGATTTATTTATTTCATTTTCGTGACACAAAAACAGTGACCCCGGTCATGCCGAACTAGTGACATTCTGGACAGGCCTAAAAAACATTTTAAAACCATTTTCACAAATATTGCAGATTTCTGTTTTTGTCCCTAAAAACGATGACTCCGATCATGCCGAACTTGCGACATTCTGGACAGTCCTAAAAAACCCATTTTAGAACCATTTTCACAAAAAAGTGCAGATTTTTTTTTTTTCATTTTTGTGACTCATGCCGAACTTGTGACATTCTGGACAGGCCTAAAAAAAAACATTTTAAAACATTTTCACAAAAAATTGCTGATTTTTTTTTTTCATTTTTGTGAACCAAAATTGGTGACTTCGGTCATGCCGAACTATTGACATTCTGGACAAGCCTATAAAAACATTTTAAAACCATTTTCACAAAAAATTGCAGATTTCTATTTTGTCCCTAAAAACGATGACTCCGATCATGCCGAAAAAGCGACGTTCTGGACAGGCCTAAAAAAAAACATTTTAGAACCATTTCACAAAAAACTCAGATATTTTTTTCTATTTTTCGTACACAAAAATAGGGACCCCGGACTGCCGAACTAGCAACATTCTGGACAGGCTAAAAAATAAACATTGTTAAAACCATTTTAACAAAAATTGCAGATTTCTCTTTTTGTCACCAAAAACGATGACTCCGATCATGCCGAACTAGCGACATTTGGGACAGGCCTAAAAAAAACATTTTAGAACCATTTTCACAAAAAAAGCTCAGATTTTTTTTTTCTTCCTTTTTGACACAAAAACAGTGACCCCCGGTCATGCCCGAACTAGCGAATTCTGGACAGGCCTAAAAAAAATTTTTTAAAACCATTTTCACCAAAAATTGCAGATTTTTTTTTCATTTTCGTGACACCAAAAACAGTGACCCCTCGGTCATGCGAACTAGCGACATTCTGGACAAGGCCTAAAAAAAACATTTAATACCATTTTCACAATAAATTGCAGATTTCTATTTATCACCAAAACGATGACTCCGATCATGCCGACTAGCAACATTGACTGACAACAAAAAAAACATTTTAGAACCATTTTCACAAAAAATTGCAGATTTCTATTTTGTCCCTAAAAACAATGGACTCCGATCATTGCCGAAAAAGCGACATTCGGACAGGCCTAAAAAACATTTTACAACCATTTTCACAAAAATTGCAGATTCTATTTTGTCCCTAAAAACAATGACTCCGGTCATGCGAACTAGCTACATTCTGGACAAGCCTAAAAAAAACATTTTAACCTCTACGGGCCACGGGGCAGTATTGAGAATTTTGAAAAAATACGTGCCCTTTTTAACTGCTCCACACCCACTCAGAGCTAGGATATGCATATTATTAACACATTCGGATAGAAAACACTCTGAATTTTCTAAAACAGTTTTGAATGGTGTCTGTAAGCATCATAACAAAACTCATATTGCAGGCAAAAACCTGAGAAAAATACATTAAAAAAAATGAGAATTTTGTGGCTGTACTATTAGTGTCATTGTTTATTAGATCCCATAGTGAGAAAGGATTCAGTTCGCAACTCCTACGGATTCCACTAGATAGTCAGCGATCTTTATAAAGTGTTTGAAGCTTCCATGATTAACAGGGAGCAAATAAGAATGCATTGAAGTTGACGTCCGTGGGATGTCGTCACTTCCATTATGGCCTGCACCTGCGCAATCATGAGACACGGGACATTTTTCAAAAACGTTCTTCTAGACACAGGTGAGGTCGGGTTGAAACATTCTGATGTTTCACGTAAAATGGCTCTAAAGATTGATGCTAAACAACGTTTGACATGTTTGAACAAACATAAATAGATTATTTTTGTAACTTTTTTAACTTTTTGCCGTGACTTCACACACACCCCCGCGCTACTTTTTAGTAGCCACTGAAGCGCTAACAACATGGAACAACTTGGAGTTCTTTGGACATCAATTATGAACTTTGTCAAAAAAACCACATTTGTTGTGGACCTGAATTCCTGGAACTGCCAATGGATGAAGATAATCAAAGGTAATGGATTATTGACAATAGTATTATTGATATTACATGGTTACAAGAGATGCTAAGCTAATTAGGCTAGCTTTTGTTCTTAGCACAGCACCTGGTTTATTGCAACTTGTGATTTCCCAGTAAAGTTATTTTGAAATCTGGCAAGACAGTATCATTTACGAAATGTTAAACTATAATTATTGAATGACAATATTATAATTTACCAATGTTTCGAATAGTAATTTTGAAAATTGTAACGTTGTTCACCGGAAGCATTTAAGAGAAGAAAAAAATCAGAATTTCACAGCTACTGTAAAATGCGGTTTTTGGATATAATATGAACTTGATGGAACAAAAATGCATGTATTGTATAACATAATGTCCTAGGAGTGTCATCTGATGGAGATTGTCAAAGGTTGGTGCATAATTTTAGCTGGTTTCTGCTTTTGGTGACGCCTGACTTGAATTGAATGGATGTTTGTACTTTTGTGGCTATGTACTGTCCTAACATAATCTAACTTTATGCTTTTGCCGTAAAGCCTCTTTGAAAATCGGACAATGTGGTTAGATTAAGGAGATGTTTATCTTTTAAATGGTGTAAAATAGTTGATTGTTTGAGAAATTGAAATTATTAATTTTGATGTTTTGAATTTCCAGCCTTGCTAGCAATCCGTCTCAGGGTTCATTGCTAACCCGTGGCCTCAACAGGTTTTAAAACCATTTTCACAAAAAAATTGCAGATATTTTTTTTTCATTTCGTGACACAAAAACAGTGACCCTGGACATGCCGAACTAGCGACATTCTGGACAGTCCTAAAAAAATAATTTTAAAACCATTTTCACAAAAAATTGCAGATTTCTATTTTGTCCCTAAAAACGATGACTCCGATCATGCCGAACTTGCGATATTCTGGACAGGCCTAAAAAAACCATTTTAGAACCATTTTCACAAAAATGCGCAGCTTTTTTTTAATCATTTTCGTGACCATAAACAGAGTCGACTTCGGTCATGCCGAACTAGCGCACATTCTGGACGGCCAAAAACAAAATTTTAACAAATATTTTCACATAAAATGCCAATATTTTTTTTTGTCAATTTCGTGACACAAACACATGACGTCCGGTCATTCCGAACTAGCGAAATTCTGGACAGGCGCTTAAAAAACATTAAAACCATTTTCACAACAAAAGTTGCAGATTTTTTTTTTTTTCATTTCGTGACACAAAAACAGTGCCGCGGACATGCCGAAACTAGCAACATTTGGACATTGCCCTAAAAAAAACATTTTAACCTCTCTAGTACACAGTGGGGACGAACTGCGTCCCCACTACGTAACAGCCACTGAAATCCAGTGGCGCGATTTTTTGAATCGTTAGAAATGCTATAACTTCAATTTCTCAAACATATGACTATTTCACAGCTATTTAAAGACAAGAATCTCGTTAATCTAACCCCACTGTCCGATTTCAAAAAGGCTTTACAACAAAAGCAAAACATTAGATTATGTCAGCAGAGTACCCAGCCAGAAATAATCACCACAGCCATTTTTCAAGCTAGCATATTCATGTCACATAAACCCAAACCACAGCTAATGCAGCACTAACCTTTTATAATCTTCATCAGATGACACCCTAGGACATTGTGTTATACAATACATGCATGTCTGTTCAATCAAGTTCATATTTATATCAAAAACCAGCTTTTTACATTAGCATGTGACGTTCAGAAAAAGCATAACCACCGCAAACTTCCGGTGAATTTACTAACGAGTTTGCTAAATTACTCACGATAAACGTCACAAAAAGCATAACAATTATTTTAAGAATTATAGATACATTACCCCTCTATGCACTCGATATGTCCGATTTTAAAATAGCTTTTCGGATGAAGCACATTTTGCAATAATCTAAGTACATAGCCCGGCATTACAGGGCTAGCTATTTAGATACCCACCCAGGTCAGCATCCACCAAAATCACATTTCCTATAAGAAAGATGTTCTTACCTTGCTTGTCTCTTCATCAGAATACACTGCCAGGACTTCTACTTCAATAACAAATGTTGGTTTGGTCCCAAATAATCCATCGTTATGTTCCAACAGCGACGTTTTGTTCGTGAGTTCTAGAATGCTTTTTCGCGGTGTCGCGCATGGCCGCATTGGCGTGTCAAAAATGTCTAAATATTCCATTACCGTACTTCGAAGCATGTCAACCGCTGTTTAAAACCAATTTTTATGCCATTTATGTCATAGAGAAGTGTTAATATTCCGACCGGGAGTATGCATTGAGCCTAAACAGCCCGAATAAAATTTCTCCTCAGAAGCGACTCATGCACGCGCATCATTGAAAGGTCCTCCGAGCATCCACTTACAAAAGGCGATAATATATTTCAACCTGAGGTTCCCTCGTAAACCTTCAGTTATTTCGCGGGCTCTGAGAGCCTATTGGAGCCCTGGGAATTGTCACGTTACAGCTAAGATCCTTACTTTTCAATAAAAGAGGTAAGACGCACGACTCCTTGTCAGACAGGGTACTTCCTGCTTGAAGCCTTGTCAGGTTTTTGCCTGCCATAGGAGTTCTGTTATACTCACAGACACCATTCAAACAGTTTTAGAAAATTCAGAGTGTTTTCTATCCAAACCTGAACAATAATATGCATATTCTAGCTTCTGAGTTGGTGTAGGAGGCAGTTAAAAATGGGAACATATTTTTTCCAAAATTCTCAATACTGCCCCCTATACCAAAGAGGTTAAAACCATTTTCACAAAAAATTGCAGATTTCTGTTTTTCTCACCAAAAACGATGACTCCGGTCATGCCGAACTAGCTACATTCTGGACAAGCCTAAAAAAATATTTTAAAACCATTTTAACAAAAAATTGCAGATTTCTATTTTTGTCCCTAAAAACGATGACTCCAATCATGCCGAACTAGCGACATTCTGGACAAGCCTAAAAATCCCGTTTTAGAACCATTTTCACCAAAAATTACAGATGTATTTTTTTTCATTTTCGTGACACAAAAACAGTGACCCCGGTCATGCCGAACAAGCGACATTCTGGACAGGCCTAAAAAAACATTTTAAAACCATTTTCACAAAAAATTGCTGATTTTTTTTTTTTCATTTTGTGACTCATGCCGAACTTGTGACATTCTGGACAGGCCTAAAAAAAACATTTTAAAACATTTTCACAAAAATTGCAGATTTCTATTTTTGTCACCAAAAACGATGACTCCGATAATGCCGAACTATCAACATTCTGGACAGGCCTAAAAAAACATTTTAAAACCATTTTCACAAAAATTGCAGATATTTTTTTTTCATTTTCGTGACACAAAAACAGTGACCCCGGACATGCCGAACTAGCGACATTCTGGACAGACCTAAAAAAATCATTTTAAAACCATTTTCAAAAATATTGCAGATTTCTATTTTGTCCCTAAAACGATGACTCCGATCATGCCGAACTTGCGACATTCTGGACAGGCCTAAAAAAAACATTTTAGAACCATTTTCACAAAATGCACAGCTTTTTTTTTTCATTTTCTTGATGCAAAACAGTGACTCCGGTCATGCCGAACTAGCGACATTCTGGACAGTCCTAAAAAAATAATTTTAAAACCATTTTCAAAAAAATTGCAGATTTCTATTTTGTCCTAAAAACGATGACTCCAATCATGCCGAACTAGCGACATTCTGGACAGGCCTAAAAAACATGTTTTAAAACCATTTTCACAAAAATTGCAGATTTCTGTTTTTGTCACCAAAAACGATGACTCCGGTCAGCCGATCTAGCTACATTCTGGACAAGCCAAAAAAAAACATTTTAGAACCATTTTCACAAAAAAGTGCAGATTTTTTTTTTTTTCATTTTTGTGACTCATGCCGAACTTGTGACATTCTGGGACAGGCCTAAAAAAAACATTTTAAAACATTTTCACAAAAAATTGCAGATTTCTGTTTTTGTCACCAAAAACGATGACTCCGGTCATGCCAAACTAGCTACATTCTGGACAAGCCTAAAAAAACATTTAAAACCATTTTCACAAAAATTGCAGATATTTTTTTTTCATTTTCGTGACACAAAAACAGTGACCCTGGACATGCCGAACTAGCGACATTGGACAGTCCTAAAAAAATAATTTTAAACCATTTTCAAAAAAATTGCAGATTTCTATTTTGTCCCTGAAACGATGACTCCGATCATGCCGAAATTGTGACATTCTGGACAGGCCTAAAAAAACCATTTTAGAACCATTTTCACAAAAAAGCACAGATTTTTTTTTCATTTTCTTGACAAAAAACAGTGACTCCGGTCATGCCGAACTAGCGACATTCTGGACAGTCCTAAAAAAATAATTTTAAAACCATTTTCAAAAAAATTGCAGATTTCTATTTTGTCCCTAAAAACGATGACTCCGATCATGCCGAACTTGCGACTTCTGGAGGCCTAAAAAAACCATTTTAGAACCATTTTCACAAAAATGCACAGCTTTTTTTTTCATTTTCTTGATGCAAAAACAGTGACTCCGGTCATGCCGAACTAGCGACATTCTGGACAGGCCTAAAAAAACATTTTAAAACCCATTTTCACAAAAAATTGCTGATTTATTTTTTCATTTTCGTGACACAAAACAGTGACTCCGGTCATGCCGAACTAGCTACATTCTGGACAAGCCTAAAAAATATTTTAAAACCATTTTAACAAAAAATTGCAGATTTCTATTTTGTCCCTAAAAACGATGACTCCAATCATGCCGAACTAGCGACATTCTGGACAAGCCTAAAAAAACCGTTTTAGAACCATTTTCACAAAAAAATTACAGATGTATTTTTTTTCATTTTCGTGACACAAAAACAGTGACCCCGGTCATGCCGAACTAGTGACATTCTGGACAGGCCTAAAAAAACATTTTAAAACCATTTTCACAAAAATTGCAGATTTCTGTTTTTGTCACCAAAAACGATGACTCCGGTCATGCCGATCTAGCTACATTCTGGACAAGCCTAAAAACAATTTTAGAACCATTTTCACAAAAAGTGCAGATTTTTTTTTTTTTCATTTTTTGACTCATGCCGAACTTGTGACATTCTGGACAGGCCTAAAAAAAACATTTTAAAACATTTTCACAAAAATTGCAGATTTCTGTTTTTGTCACCAAAAACGATGACTCCGGTCATGCCGAACTAGCTACATTCTGGACAAGCCTAAAAAAAACATTTTAAAACCATTTTCACAAAAAATTGCAGATATTTTTTTTTCATTTTCGTGACACAAAAACAGTGACCCTGGACATGCCGAACTAGCGACATTATGGACAGACCTAAAAAAATAATTTTAAAACCATTTTCAAAAAAATTGCAGATTTCTATTTTGTCCCTAAAAACGATGACTCCGATCATGCCGAACTTGCGACATTCTGGACAGGCCTAAAAAAAACATTTTAGAACCATTTTCACAAAAATGCGCAGCTTTTTTTTTCATTTTCTTGATGCAAAAACAGTGACTCCGGTCATGCCGAACTAGCGACATTCTGGACCGGCCTAAAAAAACCCGTTTAAACCATTTTCACAAAAATTGCCGATTTATTTTTTCATTTCGTGACACAAAAACAGTGACTCCGGTCATGCCGAACAAGCGACATTCTGGTCAGGCCTAAAAAACCCGTTTAAAACCATTTCACAAAAAATTGCTGATTTAGTGTTTTCATTTTCGTGACACAAAAACAGTGACCCCTGGATTACGGAAGCAGAACTACAGTGACATACGTGGAAAGGCCTAAAAAACATTTATAAAACCATTTTCCCACAAAAAATTGCAGATTTCCTGTTTTTGGTACACCAAAAAAGATGACGTCCAGTGGTTCCGCTCCGATCACCCGATCTTAGCTACTTCTGGACAAAAAGCCCTAAAAAAACAAAAAAACATTTTAAAAACCATTTTCACAAATTTCAAGATTTCTATGTTTTGTTCCCTAAAAACCATGATCCGATCATGCCGAACTAGCGACATTCTGGACAGGCCTAAAAAAAACATTTTAGAACCATTTTCACAAAAAATTGCAGATTTTTTTATTGTCAACAAAAAGGATGACTCGGATCATGCCGAAATAGCGACATTCTGGACAGGCCTAAAAAACATTTTAAAACCATTTTCACAAAAAATTGCAGATTTATTTTTTTTTCATTTTCGTGACACAAAAACAGTGACTCCGGTCATGCCGAACTAGCGACATTCTGGACAGGCCTAAAAAAACATTTAAAACCATTTTCACAAAAAATTGCTGATTTCTATTTTTGTCACCAATCATGCCTCCGATCATGCCGAAATAGCGACATTCTGGACAGGCCTAAAAAAACATTTTAAAACCATTTTCACAAAAAATTGCAGATTTATTTTTTTTCATTTTCGTGACACAAAAACAGTGACTCCGGTCATGCCGAACTAGCGACATTCTGGACAGGCCTAAAAAAACATTTTAAAAACCATTTTCACAAAAAATTGCAGATTTCTGTTTTTGTCACCCAAAAACGATGACTCCGGTCATGCCGATCTAGCTACATTCTGGACAAGCCTAAAATAAACATTTTAAAACCATTTTCACAAAATTGCAGATTTCTATTTTTGTCCCTAAAACAATGACTCCGATCATGCCGAACTAACGACATTCTGGACAGGCCTAAAAAAAACATTTAGAACCATTTTCAAAAAAAGTGCAGATTTTTTTTTTTTCATTTTTGTGACTCATGCCGAACTTGTGACATTCTGGACAGGCCTAAAAAAACATTTTAAAACATTTTCACAAAAAATTGCAGATTCTGTTTTTGTCACCAAAACGATGACTCCGGTCATGCCGAACTAGCTACATTCTGGACAGGACTAAAAAACATTTTAAAATTTTCACAAAAAATTGCAGATTTCTGTTTTTGTCACCAAAAACGATGACTCCGGTCATGCCGAACTAGCTACATTCTGGACATGCCTAAAAAAATATTTTAAAACCATTTAACAAAAAATTGCAGATTTCTATTTTTGTCTCCTAAAAACGATGACTCCAATCATGCAGAACTAGCGACATTCTGGACAAGCCTAAAAAACCGTTTTAGAACCTTTTCACAAAAAATTACATATTTTTTTTTTTTCATTTTCGTGACACAAAAACAGTGACTCCGGTCATGCCGAACAAGCGACATTCTGGACAGGCCTAAAAAAACCATTTTAAAACCATTTTCACAAAAATTGCTGATTTATTTATTTCATTCGTGACACAAAC